>NW_026136702.1:23382373-23674873 GCF_905237075.1 Dicentrarchus labrax
TATTTGCTCAATCTGGCCCTGTTGTCTGATGCAGAAAGAACAGACAGAACCCTTGAAGAACCTGTGTTTCTTCAGATGATCACTACAGGGCCTCATGGGTTGTTTTGAGGCAGCTGACAGGTCCAGTCAAAACAGAGGGAGTGAGGGAGGAAGATGAAGCTGCTCGAAAAAAAATACTGTAGCTGTAGAAATATGTAACAGACAGACAGGAGAGTGGTATCAACCAGAACTTCTACCTCAGCAAGAAAATAGATAATTGTACTTTCCAAACCTTTGCTTTAATATGTATGATTATATATGAGCTTTCTGGTTAAATAATGTGATGTTTTCTTCCTGTGAAACTGTTTCAATAAATGCGTGATATCATAGGTATGTTTACATAAGTGTATAATCACTATGTGTTTCCATTACCCTAGAATGTTTAGAATGAGTTGTTTTTGTCTAGGGTGGCTGTGGCTCAGAGGCAGAGCGGATCGGCCTCTAATCGGAGGGTTGTCGGTTCGATCCCCAGTTCCTCCTGCCACATGTTGAAGTATCCTTGAGCAAGATACTGAACCCCAAATGGCTCCGTTGCTACAGTAAAAGCGCTTTGGAAGACTAGAAAGGCTGTATACAAGTACAGGTCCATTTACCATCTACAGGCAGTGGGTCACCGCTGCCAGGTTTCTACAGTAGCCCAGAACGAACAAATAAAACACTGAATCTAGGTTTCTCCAGTGGAGGCTGAACTGAGGAAGCTTCAATCTGGTTCTACACCACTAGATGCTACACACTGGAAATTGAATACACCTTCACCAGATGCAACATTAAAGCGATGAACACATGAATGCAGCAATAACTATAATCCAGTGATGTTATATTTGATTCTGAAATCTACTTGTATGAGTATTTCTACACTGTGGTATTGTTACTTTTACTGTAGCAGTAGTACTTCTTCCACCTCTGCCTGTTGTTCACAAGTTCGCACTTTATTCCATTAGACAGCGTTCAGAGCTGAAACATTTGCCTCTTCACTGTAGTTTGCTTATAAAAACTTGAAACCTGACTACAGTAAACAAATACTTCGACCCGAACTGCCTCTGCGGCGTGAACACATGGACGATAGCGACCTCCGCAGTGTGAACCAGCTGTATCAGACTGACCCAGAAAGCCGAGACGCAGCACAGATCTCGTTCATTTTCCGGGGATTTTCAGCACAGATTACAAAGGCTCTACCCCATTTGTTTTGTAACAAGCATGTGAAGTCAACACTAATACAAACGCCGTGGCTCTGGACTTCAAAATGCCAGGGGACCTTTTTAGAGGCTTAGGACCGTTGAGCACATCCAACGCTCAGGGAGCAGGGGCGTTAAGCTTCGAGGGCAAAGTACTTCTTTGATTGTTTGGTCAAAATCTCTTCCAAAAGCCACCGAACAAAAACAGAGGAGGGATTATCCTCTTTTGGAGAGGAAATGAAATTCTTCAGACGAGGCACTTAAACAGGTTTCAGGATAAATGAATGATGTGGCTGAGAGTGTGTATGTGTGTGTGTGTGTGTGTGTGTGTGTTAGAGACATATAAGTGATGTTCATTTACTACTTATTAGCTCAAACAACTCAAAGGTTCATTCTGAAAAGTGTCATCAACATTTAATGAGACTAAAAATCTGTTAGCAGCCCCATGAGACTGTAAAGCTCATTACAGAAAACCGTGTGAACAACTGAGAGACAACGTTAGCACTTACATCGCCAAAGTATGAAGTCTTTCTTAAAGCACAGGCTTTAAACTGCTAAACTGACTTGTAATAGGGTGACTGGTACCTCTTTCACTCCCACTCTGCACCCCTATAAGTGCCTGTCTTCACATTATGAACTCTGGGTGAGAAGAAGTGCAGTTCCACCCCAGGAGCATCCCACCATCTCATAAGATCCGTTAGGCAGGTGCTCCATTCTGTTTTAAAACAGCAGACTAGATGAAGAGAGACTGTAAACTCTGTCATGCGAGGTAGAGGCCATCTTGGTACAGTCTCCAATGACCCCCAAGACCTAGAGCCTCTTACCCTAAACCACATCTTGCTCTGGAACATCAAGCCTATTCTACCACCTGCAGTCATAAGAACGACCTGTAAGTAAGACTCTAAGACTTATTTTGAAAGCGCTGGAGTCAGGAATACTTTCCCCTTATGCAAGAAAGGCATAAGGGGCCACAATGGGTCTAAGTCGATATTCTAAGTAAGGACAACATGGCAGAGGTGAAAGGCAGAGCTTCGTGAAATAAAAGCCTGCAGACAGACGGCGAGCTGGCCTTCTTGAGCAATATTAGCTGGCTTGCCATGTATTGTGTAAGCCAAGTAAGACCACCAAATCCAAATTCTCCGGCTTGTCAACAAATGCATAATTTGTATTTACGTCAGTGAATTGCACTCCAAATCTGCAGGAGCCCCAAGTCATAATACCAATTCTTGCAAGATGTTGTTTAGGCTTTCCACCAGATTTTGGAATCAGGCTGCAGAGATTAGCTCCCATTCACAGCAGAATTAGTGGGTATTCAGACTGAAATCAGCACTGTGTTAGAACATCTGGAAGGCTTATTGGATGCCAAAAAGATGGACAAGAGTGGATAATACTCACTGACATGAGATGACAAATCTGGAAAGTAATCAAGGCAGAAACTTTGTCTTTTGACACAACAAAATACTCATTAGGATTAGGATGCCCTAGTAGTTCACCTGGTAGAGACCTGTGCAGACCAGTACAGTTATTTCATACTACTGAACTGGGAAAACCATTTCTTTATGGAGCTGACTTCCTGTTGAAACAGGAAACTGTTGACACAAAGGACGAGCACTGTTGTCTAAAACATCATGTATGCTGGAACATTAAGATTTTTCTCCACTGGAACTACGAGGCCCAAACAGAAAGAATACAAAAGTATGTGGAGCGGGGGGGCCAGGGTCCCTGTTTTGTTTGCATCTTGAACAAGAACAACTTAAGGGTCATGTGACACACCTTCCTCCAGACAGTTTCATGCTGATCCAGAAAATCACCCCCCAGGAAACAATATGTTCTTAGGATGATGTAGAAGCGAGTAATCAAAATGTTGTACAGGAAGTCAATAAGATCACATCATAGCAATGTTCTTAGGAAATTAAATGTGCACTTCACACAATTAATTAAATATTTGTATTAAATTTGCTAATGTTAATCTCACCTGTAAGTGCCTTCATAATCAGGTTGCCCAGGTTCTCAGTGACCTTGTGGTTCCACTCAGAGTTTTGGGTTCAGTAAAACATGGAGTATTCAGCAGGAATTGTAAGGTTCTCTTAATTAAATCCTCATTTGGACAAACAGCTTTTACTGTTTGGGGGATCAAAATGTGAAATTCCTTTCCTCCTTACCTTGAACAGGCATCAGTCATATTAAACAAGAATGTCCTGTTTTATGGTGCTTTAATGTATTATTTTGTGTCCTGTATTGTTCTGTCAGTGTGTCTATTGTATTTTGCTTTAATGCAACTTATTGTTGGTTTGTGTTTTGAACTTTTGTGTATTTGCTGTCCTGTCCTGCCCTATACAAATAGACAATTAAAGATCTTTTTAAACTGCTTTGCAAATGTTTTATGTGGAAGGACATGCATTCAACATATTTGTGAGGGCTTGAGGAATCCTAGTGTGTTCTGATGAGAAACACTGAATGTCACCAGACCCCGACCTGGGCTTTCATTTCTTTTGCAGAAGTTAAAGTGGGTTTTTCAGTGAGCCTCTGGTAATGTTTGGCACTTCTACAGTCGCTGCATCTTTAGATTTCAAACAAACCCAGTTATCAATGAGTACTGGTCCGGAAAAAAAGGGGGAACTTGGGCCTATTAGTGGTTTTTGGAGACCAGGCGGGTCTTTCAGTAATGGGGTCAGGAGTCTGTTGGCCTCCTAACACATTGCGACTCTGCCGGACTCTAAGCTGTCTCCTCACTTCAACCTCACGCGGCGGCCCGCAGCGCCGCTCATTCATTTGAATATTTTCTGGGCTGATGAGGATGCGAGGGCGACGAACTGTGGGCCAAAAGAATAACATGATTGCAGGGGACAAAATAATGACCAGACGCTGCAAAGTTGCTAAAGTGTGTCATACATTATTATGCAAGCAGTGCAGCGTGTGGCTAAAATAGAATGCAAGAGAAGGAACATTGTTGGGTTTGTGCCGTTTGCCAAAAGAGTCCAAATGAGTCTGACGCAGTTTGCTTTTTATTAATGCTTTGGTGTTTTCTCTCTGTTAACAGAAGTCAAGTGAATGCAGCAATACCACAGTCAAATGACACTTAATTACTCTTTAATGTGGCTATAATCTGTATTTTAATATTAACAATGAATGAAATGAAAATGTATTTGGTGTCTCTGGTAGATAATATTGCTGAATCGTCAGCTTCCTCTGCTTTACAGAGCTTTATAGAGTGTCAGATCATTGTTTGTCTGTCTGGCCACAACTTTACTTTACTTTACATAAGAGTTATTTTAGGAGAAAAAGCTGTAAAAATGCATATTAGTTGTACATTAGCTGATCAGCAGCACAAACACAGTGACACAGCAGCTAAAGAGCCAAAGAATGAAGGAAAGGCAAATGAAGGAGGGACATATGTACGGAAGCCTAGAAATGCTGTGCTTGCCATTATTTTTTTTAATGCCGTTTAATGCAGAAAAAAAAATCCAATTTCCTGAGACAGTGAGATAATTCATCGGGAGAAAATAGCTTTTTTAAAATTGGATAATTATGGAGAACTTGAAAATGAGGTTCATTTTATCTCTCCTGATTTCAGTGTTCAAGATCAGTATCATGACTGTCGGGGAGGATTCATTACTCAACTTAAAAGAGTTGTTCCCAGAATGAACATCTGAGAGTTCATTTCAGATATTAATTGTCCAGCAATGTGACGTAATATAGTGACAAAATATATCAGGAGAAGATGGAGACTTATTAAATGAGCTCAAAGATTCTTTTCATGCTCTTTATCCTGGCTGCTGGTCAGTGAGAAAATGAATGTTAACTTCCACGTTGTCTGTCATTCCTCCATGCATTGTCCATTATGTTGAACCAATGCTACATCTATAATATGCCAACTATGCATGCTGGGATAGCACTCCTGACTTCTGATAAGCATTATGAATAAAAAGGAAACAACCGTTGGTTTTCTTGTGATAACAGGGTGATTATCTCGTTACTTGTGAAGATATGTGCTTTTGTTTTTAGGATTGTGTTGTTTAGTTGTTTTAACATAATTTAGAATATATAACATGTCAAAAGTTCTAAGTCACAAAAAGTGGACATGTTTGTGAAAAAGAAAAGACCTGACAACCAGATCTCTCAGACACTCACACAATGTTGTAATTAATAGTGCATTAATAAAAGTAAGGAAATATATTCAGAAAGTTTTTTTTTTTTTACATTTGCTGTCTGTGGGTTTTTTAAAGATCTTGCAAGAGTGTGTGGCCGGCCTTGGCATGGAAAAGTTTGGGAACCCCTGACTTATACAACAGGATTAAAGATTTACACTCTTTTCTCTGGATTCTCAGGGTTTCTTGCAGTAGAAGAAGTTTGATTTTAAAAACAACTGTAGGTAATAAATCATTAATTTACTTTTATACTGTACCACAATTGAAGAACTTGTTTGTCAGTGCTGTAATGGAAATGAGTATCATCTTTACAACAGATGCTGTAGGGTCAGAAAGTCACCAGTTCACGCCAGCGACAATGAGGAGAACAGGTTTCCCAGAAAGCCTTGAGGGAGCGAAAGACTCATACACTAATGTAGATCAGTGACGCCTGGAGAAGCAAATGGATTACACAGAGACAACTGACTTTCCTTTGGATTAAAAACAATAAGGGCACTGGTTTGGACACAATGTGGAGGAAAGAACAGCCCGTATCTCCCTCGCTCCTATAACGAATTTATCACAGTGTGAGATCGACACTATGAAGGCTCAATAAAGTCAAACCTTCATCTGCGTTAACTGCCTCTAATTATAAATTACAATGTGGACAAGTTAAAGTTCCCCTTCTTTGCTCTTTAAACCCCTTAGAAGAAATGTCCATTTTGTGTCGATTCTGGCAGCCCCTGTGAACAACAGTGGTAGTGTTTCTACAGCTTCGTTTATTGATTTCAAGGGGAATCCGACCGAATCTGACCCAGTGGCAGGCATTAAGACTAATGCATGATAGCCAATCTTCTCACTGATGGTATGGTCTGTTTATGAGGGTCATATAGAGACATCAGTATTACATTTCAGATCCAATTAAAAACAGGATGTAAGGTGTTTGTTCTGTTTGGTTCCTGATTTAATGCCAAATTAATCCACTATGTGTTTTTGTTTTTTGACTTCCAACCTCAGAAAACAAACCAACACAGCACACAAGACCAGGACATTCCTACTTTTCAACTTGAGTCCATGTTACAGATTTGTTTAAAGCCAGCAGGTGACGGCTGAGATACAACAGATGAAGAAATGATGAGAAAAAGTATCAAATCTCATGACCTGTTTTAAATAACAGTCCCAGTCGGTATTTTTAAATAAACAGGGAATATGTCTCATGAGGGTGCAGTGTCCGATTGAAGGTTTTCCAACAATACTGTTTATTCTATAAAGTTGCCATGTTACTGCACGTTTGCCTGTTCTGTGTTATACCGTAATATTGTTTATTCTCCATATTGATTTCTCAGCTCTGATGCAACCATTCAACATTTTATCCATGTTTAAGGGCGGTTTGATTCTCTAAATGGGAGAAAGACAGCCTATAAGGAATGAACAAGGAGTTAAAGTTTTATAACACTCAGCCCCGAATTCAGATTAAAAACATAAATAAAAAGAAAAAAAATCTCATCCTCCCAGTCAAATATTCACTCCCAGTAGAGTACATGAAATCGTCCCCTTCATGAAAATCAGACCCGTTCAATTCTACTCCCTCACAGGCTCCATCAAACCTTTCTTCCCAGACCTCTAAATCTGGCTTTTTTTTTGAGGCTGTAAAAGAGTCTGAAGAGGCAAATGTCTGCAGAGCTTCTGCTGACCACATGGAGGAAAACCACTAATGTTTCCTAACTTGATAATGTTTGTTTTTAAGGGAAGATTCTGCCGATAATTTGTCAGCAAGACACGCACTGAGAGCTGCAACAATTAGTCTGCGAATCTGCGAATATTTTGGTATCTGATGAATTGTTCAGGAAAAAAAACCACAAAGAAATGTGTTGGTTCCAGTTTATCAAATGTAAAGAGTCGCCATTTCTTCTACATTTATGAAACTAAAGTGTAACTAAACCTCTAAATTCTGCTAGCTCTCTCCATCCCAGCAACCTATTCAATAAACAACAATAAAATGCAGCAGAAAATCATTTGTCTTGTAATTTCATATAAAGCGTGTGGTGCAGGAGGTAACACTGCCCAGAGTGACAGAGTACCACTCAGTGTAGCAGGAGTACAGCTGCCGGTAGTCAGAGCTAACCGGGCTAACCAGCCAGGAGCTTTGACACTAGAAGCACATTTAGAGCTGTTTGGAAGTTTCTGGAAGTTTCTGGAAGTTTCTGTGTGGTACCTGTGTTGTAAAGTTAGCTTTACGGCTCAGAGAGGCTAACTCTCCGGTGTCAGCTAAACACACACACCTCCCTGCACTGCTTCACAACACTGTCCGATTACCAGCATGCCGGCCCAGAGATAATAAACTATAAAGGCACAAAAAGACATTACCTTACGAGTCATGGTTCTGGAGAATGGCTCTTCAGGTGAGTTTAAATAGTGGTTTCCACACGATTATAATCTAACAGACATTACTGATGAATTACAGTATGAACAGTCAACAGTTGGCAATTGAAAAGGTTTAGGTTATATCCTGCTAAATGATAAGATTATGCCACCTGTTGTACATTTGTGCCAGCAGTGGGTAGTAATAGTAAAGGGGAGACTGACAGGCTGCAATCTACTAAATACCCATATATGGAGCTTTTCAGCTAAGTGGTTTGGGGGTTTAGTTACTCTTTAAAATGAAAATCTTGTGTCAAATAGAGTTTGAGAAAACCGCAATGGTATTTTTCTTCACTTTCTTACATATCAGAGACTAAATTATTGAACGTCGTATAAAAAAATAATGTGCAAATGATATAATTAAGTGTTAGCCCTACACAAGAAGACATATACTATTTTGTTTTTCATGTGTTCCTCAAGGTGACAAACTGTACAGTACTTTGTTTTAATGGCAGCAGCAGTTCTGTAGTCAAAACATTTAATGTTTGTACTGACGAACTTCAGAGCAGAGGAAAAAAAGTTCAATTCAATTACCAATAAGTGGACAGGGAAATATACAAATGTGATTTGGGAAATGAGGCTGGCCTGGAACCACAACAGAGGAGGAGCGAACTGAAGACTTTTACTCACAAATGAAAACAATCATGCTGTTTTGGTTTTAAAGATGATATTTCATGTTTGAATTCAGGTCGTGTGGGCGTAAAACACTCAGGACACATTATGGCAACACATTAGAGCAGATGTCTCAATGATTTTCAGCTGGACAGAAAAAAAAAAGATGTTTTCTAAATCTTCTCCGTCAGTTTGGTCCAATACGCTGTCTTCATACCTCCCTTTGTCTTATCATTCATAGGACACTAGATATCATCAGTCTGTTGTCGCCTCTGACCTTTCACCTCCTGACTCTGAAATCTAAAATATAACGCAGGAATTTAATTCAATTCAAGACTTTATTTCCTCTCACCTGGAATGCTATTTGATGACATTTCCTCGCAGCCTTTATTCTTACAAAATAAACATACAACGTAATAAGTACGGACACCCTGCTCTCTTACAGTCAGCCCCACACTGGCGCTGTTTCCCAAAATCTGGATTAAAAAAACTGACTCAAACATCCCAAATTCAAGTCAACCTTTTGGTCCCCTTGTTGATAAAATAAATACCACAACACACTCACCATCTCTCTTCTAAAGTTGGGGGGCTCACACTACAAGAGTTGACAAAGCTTCGCCTTCTAAAGTTATCATCTTGTTGTCACACTGGGAGTAAATGTTGTTGTCAGCCGTCCGTAAATCTTATCAGAGTTTCAAATATCTGAACTGAGGTGTGGAGAAACCGACCTTCATCACCTCTACAGAAGAAGAGTTCTGGCCCGGCACAATCAGGGTCTGTATTGTCTGTACTGCGACTGTGAAGCCAGAGGGTTGCCGGTTCCGAACCGGAGTGGTGCCGTCGACCCTCCGAAGGCAGTTCTGTAGCTCTGAGAGGAAGGCACCCCGCTCCCGCTCACACCCAATCCGTACCCCGCCCCCAGACCCTGCACACCGAGTCCCAGCCCGCCGCCGGGCCGTGCCAGGCCCTGGTTCATCATCCCTGTGTAGGGAGGCGCTCCGTAGGGGAGTCCCAGGCCTCCGTAAGGCCTGTGGGCGTGGTGCCCCGGGGCAGGGAGGACCACCGGCTGCACATTTCTCCCTGGTGTGTCGAAGGCAAACTCTGGAGGGGGGCTGCTGGGTTTGGCGGGCGTAGATGTCAGCGGGTCTAGCTCTCCTCCTGAGGACATCAGCATAGGAGGCAGAGAGGAGGAGGAGAGGGCGGCGTAGCCTTCAGCAGGACCCAGAGGGGCAATAGAGGCGGAGGAGGAGAGGGCCCCGGTGAGGAGCGGTCTGGTCCAGTCATCTTTGAAGATCTGGACCGTCAGCGTGGAGACGAGCGGCAGCAGCCGGTTGGTGACGTGAGCCAGAACCAGCTGCTCGTTGGCGTCCCGGCGGATGCGAACGTGGGCAGAGCCGGCCTGGAACACAAAGGTACAGAGGGGCAGGGAGGGCAGTGAAGGGGTATGAGGCAGGAAGAGGTAAATTAATAAAATATGGCTTCACATTTAGATACTTTCACAGCAATAATTACAAAGTGCTTTCCAAAACAAACACTGTTCCAACAAATTATTATGTTTTTCACACATTTTTGTCTCTGAAAGTTTTAATTCTGGATGCATTCAGGCACAGTTTTCAGTGTAGGTCACCCACGTATTGGCATCACTCAGAGCCCAACACACAATCACTCGAGTAGCGCACATAAAACAGAAGAAAATAGACCTGAAACGTAAAAATACGTAGCCTCTGTAGAAAGCTGGATCGATTACAATAGACGCAAACCTGTTCCGTCAAGACACCAGATGGACGACTGAAAAACACAGCTGAAACATCTCCTGTGTAGAGGTTTTGAAAGGGAAGAGAATGGAACTGAATGATGCAGCAAATATTTGCTGAAAGCATGAAAATCCAATTGTTGCACCATGTATGAAGAGCTGCATGCTCACTTCCGATCCATCAGACTGGATTTTATTGCAGTTCAGTTGTTAAGCCACGATGCTGCTTTTTTAAAAGAACAAACCGTCCAGCAGCTGGTTAAATAAACTAAAATCAAAAAGACTCAATGACCTTCATCACAGCTCGCCTCACCTCAACATTCAGCCTCTAACTTCTAAATCTGACCTTAAAACACTAAACTGAGTTCTTCATTTTGTCCTTGTTTGCTAATTTTACCATCCTCATGGGAATATTCAGACCTCAAAAGGACAGAACAGACACACACACACACACACACACACACACACACACACACACACACACACACACACACACACACACACACACACACACACACACACACACACACACACACACACACACACACACACACACACACACACACACACACACACACACACACACACACCGTGGGGCAGAAGTGCAGTCAGAGGGTCAAATGAGTTTGGACAGCTGCTCTGTTAGCAGTGGGCCAACAACCAACAGTTGTGTAACTGCAGCAACATCAGTGACAACAACATCGATAACATAAATAAAAACAACAATAAACACTGCATCAAAGCTGAGGTAAACAGAAGACGCTGCTCCACCTGCAGGCAGTCGGAAGTACAACTGCTACCTAGAAACACACACACACACACACACACACACACACACACACACACACACACACACACACACACACACACACACACACACACACACACACACACACACACACAGTGACTAAGACTAACATCAGTGATTTAAAAAAGGAGACAGAGGGATTCATTTGCATAACGTCACACACTTGCCACGTCATTCTACAGATTCACTGTTTCATAAACAATAGATGTCTCACACGCAGAAATATTGAGGCCATGACGTCAAAAAATACCAAAAATCAGGACTTTAAAACCCTGTGAAATATTCAAGTGCTATATTTGGGTACAACCATGTACACAGATTCTTACATAAAACCAATGTGATAAACCCAAGTGACGGTTAAAAGAGGAATGAGTTTGTCTTTAAGTGTCCTGAATGTTGAGTGTTATCTCTGTGTGTGTTCTTTCCTCATTTGACCTCCACGTACAGAACGTTCTTTCCTTTTCCTTTACCTATTTACTTTAATTCACATTATTGTGGTTGATTCATTATGAAAGCTGCTGAAAATGTGCATCCCAAACGTGTTAAGTGCATATTATACACCTCTCACTTTCCTGTCTGTATCTCTACCACCACAATTAAATAATGGAAAGACTTCCCAAAATTAAAAAACATAAAAACAGTTTGGCAAAAAATCCTCAATACAAGGTCCATTTAGCTGGTGTTTTTGAAGTTTTCAGCCTTGTAGGAGGTGGGCACAGAATAAGCCTCACAGAAAGTGTTCCTTATGTTGAGAAGTCAAACTGCAACTTCCATCAAGAATTAACCCTCAGGGTAAACAACAGTTCAGTTTAATTAGTCCCAATTAATAATTTGTATTCCATTCTCACAGCAGAGTGTGTTTCTGAGAGATGTTTGTGTGTGTGTGTGTGTGTGTGTGTGTGTGTGTGTGTGTGTGTGTGTGTGTGTGTGTGTGTGTGTGTGTGTGTGTTTCCAAGGAAAGCCAGCTGGGCTTGTTTGCTGTCGCTACAACAACGTGCAACACAGACGACGACAACTCAACACAAACAACAACAACAGTGTTCCCTCCAAAAACTGGAGAAGAGAGAGAGAGAGAGAGAGAGAGAGAGAGAGAGAAAATCTCCGCATGAATGACTTGTTCCTTCTTTTCGTCTGGGTGAACAAATCCCTTCAGATCGTCACGCTGAACCAACGAATGACAGAGAGGGATGAACGAGACGAAGGAGGGAAGAAGGGGGAGGGAGAGAAATCTAGAAAGTGTTTCTACTGTGTCTGTGTGTGCTGGTTGCATGTTAATTGGAAATGTGTTATAGAATTTGCTGCCCATTATATCTTGCTTCACAGGGGGCATTTTCTTGAATAAAGTTGATCAAATTACTACAAACTAACTGACTAGGGTGAGCGTATTCAAACCCCCAAACTGGGACCCTTAGTGTACCACATATTCATCTAGTGCACCATAGGCGTTTTCATCAGGATGGGGGTGATTATCTCAGCACTTAGCACGCCTACCGAGCGCAACTTTCAACACCATGGCCACCATTAACGCAGCATTTTTGTTTCTGGGTACTTTAGGAGTAAGCGTCCTGGAGCTCTTAAGAAGAGACAGACTTTCTCTCAAGTTCTGATATAACCCTAACCTCTTTAGCAGCTGCTATTGTTGTTTAATGAACAGTGTCTTGTCCTGCGTCAGAGCTAGCACCCACCCCCGTAGCTGCGAGTACTTCCTCAAAGGACGCTGATTAGTCTAGTACCACTGTACCAGCCCCAAACACATAGAGAGAAGAGCAAGATGGATTCTCAAGATTATAGTTCTGTGGCTGAGAAACGTACCAGAGATCCAAAGCCAACAGTCCAGAAGTGCTCGTTGCGAACCTCCAGCACACCATCCAGAGTTGACACCTGATTGGACACAAAGAAGAACAAATAACCAATAAGAATCAAAATGTCATGAACTTCACATGTTGCCTGTCTGTTGATTCTGACAGACACGTTTGGGACATATTCAGGAAAATAAAGTCTAGATCATTTTTGATTCTAAAAACTTCTTGTCTTCCAGCCCTGTTAAAGTACTGTAGCTGTGCTGGATGACATTTATATTCCTTATACTGCCGACTTTAATTTAAATGATTATCAAGAGTAGAACCTACAGGCTAAAAATTAAGCACACAGATTCTATTTGACCTGAGAATAGAACCTTGATTAGTATCAATAGTAACACCTGTGTTTACCCTACTATTTCATGTCAAAATGGCAAATACTCATTAGGTTTGACAGAGTTTCATCAGGTTAAAACTTTTTAAGACCTTTTCAAGATAATAAAGAATGCACTTTAAGATCTAATTTATGTCCATACTGACAAAAAAGGATATGAAAGAAAA
Source organism: Dicentrarchus labrax (assembly GCF_905237075.1). Classification (NCBI taxonomy): domain Eukaryota; kingdom Metazoa; phylum Chordata; class Actinopteri; family Moronidae; genus Dicentrarchus; species Dicentrarchus labrax. Next base: position 23,395,669 of record NW_026136702.1, read on the forward strand.
TAGAGATTGGTTCCATGTCCGTTTGGTTCTGTAGATGTTACAGCATGACCAATACAAATGATCCCCCTTTTTAAGACCCTACTGAGACCATTTTTAAGAAGACTTGTGGATGGCCATTAAAAGGATGAGGTTTATAACAGCAGAGCAAAGCTTTAATGTGTCCAAGGGTAAGTCAAATTACAGATGTCAAGTTTGCTTTGGAAGTTGATATTACTGCTGATGTAACACAGATTACTGACTCACCTCTCTGAGCAGTTTGTCCAGTTGGCCGATGATGTGGGACGGTGTGGTCTGTGATTGAGAGACAACAAAAACATTTAATCAAGCTACCTGCTTGCTTGAAGAGTGCTGTATAAGAAAAGTTTATTATTATTATTACCTACAAAATACGAATAGAGAAACATGTGTTCGTCTTACCTGCAGGAGCACTTTGCCGCTGTAGACGCTCATGGGATACATGGTACCGAAGGTCATAAGAGCAATGGCGACCGCCGACGCTGTGTCAACTGCATTATAGTTACTGAGCAAACACACACAGCACAGGAAATCAACATGAATAATGTTTAAAAAAAAATAAAATAAAAGATAAAAATCGTTCTGGCTTAGTGTGTGGTCTCTAAGATTAGGAATTCAAGGTGAATACAGACTTTTGATCATTCTTCTTTGGCATCAAAAAAATATACAGTATTTAATTCTTATCTTTGAGAAAACAATCACAACACAAGGTCCATTTATAAGCTTTTTAATCTTATCACATGATCTTCCTCACCAGATGGAGTTTGCCCATGTTGTCATGGAACAGTAGATTTTCTGAACAGTGATTATGATTATGCAATATCACAAAAAGCCCCAGAAGAGCAAATAAATGGACCTCGTCGTTTTCTCAGCTGCTGTTTCCAAGCTCAAGAATTAACTTTGAACCTCAGCTTTTAAACCGAAATGCACAATAAGTCCCTAATGTGCTCAGTAAAAACTGAAACTTAAAACAACTACAGCTCTATCTGCAGAGGATGTGATGTGATCAAAAGCTGAGTGATTTGTAACATAGACTTACTCAATGATTGTATGGGACCATAGTTTGTATTTTTCCATAATCTGAGCCGGTGGAAGCATGTTGGGGAACTCCCTCATTTTTATATTTTCATCATCGGCACTCTAAATAATTTAAAGAACAAGATTCACTTCACTTCACTTTTGCCATCAATTTAAGAGAATCTGAGTCTCATTTCCTGTCCCATGTCTGCATGCTCTTTCCACACCAGTGTTTTGCATCAAGACACATTTACAGTTCAGTGCAGATAAAGATCAGGGCAGTTTAAAGCAGAGAGAGGGAATTTCCAGCAGTGGCGATGGAAACCTGACATCACTAAACCCAAGCAAAGCAAAGGTTTCAATGTGTTGGTTAAACAGTGACGGACGCTGGTTAATTTGGGGATTTACCAGCCGCAGAGGGAGATGAATTCTTACTTGATTTCTATGAGCATGTAGGTGATGCAGAGGGAAAGAGCTCCTGCCATGTTGATCAGGACGAACGGGTTCATACGAGGCAGCAGCACACTGCTCAGACCTGGAATGATGCCACACAAACTGTACACACACATACACAAACAAAAACACAACGGGATTAGTGCACATGATCACCTCCAGACTTTCCCAATAAATCAAATCCAAATGGTCTACAGCTCAGCTTCAAAAATGGAAACACAATACAAAGTGAATTAAATAAGTATCATCAAAAAGAAAATTTGAAAAAAAAAATTGGACAAATTAAGAAACATAAGTCACTTGAGTTGTTTTTCATCCAGCCTAAGCAGAACAACATGTTACACCAAGACACAAAACATGTGTTTTTAGATGAGCATCAATTCAACACACATTTATAAAAAACAAATGAATAAATAACCATCAACAACCTTCTTCCTCTCTTCTCGGCCTTAGTTTGCTGCTAAAAGAGTTAAAGAAGCAGATGGATTTAATAGCTTCCAAGAGTGGATTAAAAGATCAATGACAGGAGACGGAAAGGAACTCTTTTTTGCCCCATTGAGTTTTTAAAAAACTAGCATTATATTTACTTTACTGCTAGTTCAATCAAGTATGTTCAATTTTAGCATTAATACGCTCCGTTGCCAGTTTATTAGGTACAAGTAGCTACAATTAATGGAATTGAATACAACAATGAATCCTCCTTCATCGAGGTTATAAAGTTCTGTTATTGTTGAAACAGATTTAAAAAGGTGTTCTACTAGATGCTTGTTTTGGAGGCTGTAGTTTGCAGCGCTGAATTATATTGAACTGGAGTGTATCTCCAAGTTCTCCGCTAAAATTTATATTTTGTTTTTTTTTGGTTTCTGGGGAAAAGTGCCGGAGGTGTTTGTACTTTTGTCTGTTGATTCATTTTTGTTTATTTCACAATTGTTTTTAATTTGACGAGAGTATGGCCAAAGGCAAATATTCAACCAATAGTTTGTACACTGGAGTCAACCAGTCCCAGAAACATAAATAATAACAGAGGTTAATTCATATTATAGATAGATCGATAGCTACTTTATTTATCCCGAGGGAAATTCAAGTATCCAGTAGCATACAAAATACAAAACATACATTAAACATACATCAGACTAAAATTAAAATCCCTAACCTTAAGAATAAAATAAAAAATAAAATAGAAGATAAAATAGAAAGTATTATATATATATATATATATAATATATATAAAATTAACAGTAGCTACAGTAAACAGTGCAAACAATAAACTAAACGAGCCAGCTTCTGCATCTGCTCCCTCCTCCTCTCTAAGCTGTAGCTCTGTGTTTATGTTTGTCTTTAGGATTAGGCCTTTAACCCGATCACACCGTCATAATGGACTTTAGGGGAATTGAACTGGAGTTGATGGGATCATTGTTGTTTTGTTTCATGTTTTGTTGGTCTAAGACAGCACTCTAAGCTGCTTCGACAACAGTGAAGGAAGCTACACAGTTCAGACAGAAAAGTCACTCCTGAAACAACTCTACTGTCTCACAAGTCAGTGAGTGCAAACTCTGATCTAGAAGTGGCACTGGAGAAGATTTTGTCTTAGTTTAGAAGGCTAATTTGGGCTGTAACACTGACCAGGTAATCATCCCTGCTCAGCAACAGTCTGCAGAAGCTGATGGATCCCCACTTAATCCATAAAACATTATTCTTCCTCTCTTGTTCATCTGGTTCTTCGGTATTAAATATCTGACAGCTGATTATTTTTCCATTTAGCCTATACAATGTTAAACAATAGTCAAAAATGTGCATCATAATTTGAAAGAGCCTGAAGAGGCCTGAACCAGTTTGGTATGTTTTCTCAATAAATGAATCACTGACTAATTACACTGACTTTCAGCACTAAATATTGCACACACTGCAGAGCACAGAGTGTTTAAAAATAAAATGTTATGATGATTTTCTCAGGATTGTGACAGTGTTTGCCATTGCACTTCAAATGAATTAAAAATGTACAATACTAAAGTTATTATTATTATTATTATTATATACTAAGAAGTAATTTTTAGGAAATGTGGAAACTTTACTAGTTCCAGCTTCACCAGTGTGAATGTTTGCAGCTTCTTCTTTAAGATGCTGAATATTTGATCTGAATATCTTTGGGTTTTGGACTGTTGATCAAAATAATTGATCACAACTTCCTGGTTCTACATTAACCTGCAAGAATACATTTTAACATTATCAGATCTCTTTGTCACATTAATAATGGTGGGGAAGTTTTTTTCTCTATTTTCACACCTCGGAGCAGAGTGCTCTACAGAGCAGCACCTGTGGAGCTGCAAAAGATTGAGCGTCAATTCAGCAGGAAGTGATGGATCTGATGTGGTTCAATGTGGTCTGACTCCATGATGTGATGCAGCATGGTGTGACACATGAAGACAGGACGCGGGATGCTGTCGTGATGAAGCATCACGTGACACAGCGTGACAACGTGCTTTTAACAACAGCTGCGTGCTCTGGATGCCCGGGCTGAGAAGCAGATTTAATCAGCGGGACTTGACTGCTGTTAGTTTAATTGAACGAGGTCACTGAGGACACACATCAATAACTCCTCTTCCATCAACTGAGACAAAACAGAGCCTGTAAAATTGTTTTTTTAAGGGCTCAACATCATCCTGCTGGCAGAGAAGTTGATTTAAAGGCAAGAATGATCTTCTATGACCTAGTAAAAAATTCTCAAATCAATGTTCTCGTATTATACATAGAAATCAGATGGAGCCAAAGAGGTACACGATAGAGGGTGACACAGGAGCAGATTTTCAGTCCTGTCCCATCACACTCCCACAAAAATACTCCTGTTCCGTCCCATCCCGTTCCCATCTTGAGTCTTCCAGCAATGCAATGATTTTGATTGAAGTGTTCAGTTTATTCATCTTAGAACTGCATATTTATGAAACTGATCTATTGTTTTTATGATCCCTGTCCTGCAAACTCCCATTGACTTTTTCTCCTGTCCTGTCCCATGAATAGTGAAATTGACTCACATCCCATAGTACTGCAAATGTATTTTTGCCGTGTGCAGTGTGTGCTGCACGTGTCAAATGATGCAATGCTACGCAGCGCAGCCCGGTTACTGTCACACTTGAGTAAGAATACCGATGCCTTTGCTTCTTCAATTTAAAATGACACTTTTTAATCCTGGTGGAGCAACCTGTCTTAAGACCAAGCAGATTTTAGATGTCAGTTGTAAGAATAAAACATATCAGTTCATACAGCTTCAACTTTTCTCTGCAACGTTCTAAACGGTTTCAACTTGTTGTGTCTCCCTGTCTGACCTCGGCTTAACAGAAAGCTAGAAGTCCATCCCATCAATGCTTCTGAAAAATAAAATCATGTCCCCATTCATACAGCTATTTGTCTTGGATAAGAAAAGAAATCTATTAAAATGTCCTTTCCTGACTTTCCCCTTCTTGCATAAATAGCAGACGTGAATTTGGATTCTTCGGCCCGGTTTGGCCCTGCAGGGAAAATCAAACATTCAACTGATTCCCCAAAACTCTAAACAGAGACGACCCTGCATGCTCTCTGAGTAACACACCGGCCCGGCGTTCCTGGAACCGATTAACGGGTCAATGAACGCATCTCCGGGGCGGATTGGCCCCCGTGCTGAGTGTCAGATTGAATTTCCGATACGTCAAAGGCTAGCACTCTGAAGCCACTGCGGCGGATGGCGTCGAGCGCTGTCATAAACATGAGGAGGAGCACAGTGCCTGGGTGCCGCAAGGTGTTTGTCATTAGATAATGTTTAAAAACAAAACAGTGACATGGATGTCAACTCGCAATTAATGTCAAACATGTCATTTAGACAGTCACATGTTTGCCACGGGCAGGACTTTCAGAAAACTGGAAAAGGAGTAAGGGAGAGGACGTAAAAGGAAAGAAAGCGGGGGAAGACTAACTAAAATATGTGTGTGGGTTATGAAAGTTTTTCACTACCTATTAGTTTGTTTAGCCCTAACAATAAAATCAGATGTTATTTCTTTAATGCAGTGCAGCTTAGTTTTAATGAGTGAATCTGAAGCAGAGTCTCGTTTAGCTGGACAGCGGAGACAGAGGGTGGTGATGATGTCATCTGAGACGGATCCTACAGCGGCTCCTCAGACGGTGAATAATGGAAGGACTGCTGGGAGTGTGTGACAGCGGCCGTGGTGATGTTACTGGGATGTATGAGCACAGGTTGTGATTCACTGCTGGACGCTCTGGGTTCATATCAAACCCACAGAGTCAGTCAATCCCACAGAGCCTCGGTTTCCTAAAGCTGAGCAATGAGTCACAACATTTGAGCCAATGGGTTCGCACCGTCATCTTTAAGATTCTTTTTTCTTCGGATTCGTGCAGACACTACGGTTTCATGTTTAGTTCCGCAGCCTCACATACATCTGTTCATAACTGTGACATCTGAAGCTATACACAGTAGCATTATCTTTCTACTTCTACCCTTTTTACACCAAAACTAGTGAGTATTATGCAGGTTGTTTAAATGCAGGTAAACTCTTCAAAATAGGTGATTTGCCTTGTTTTTCTGATCTGTCACGTTTAAAGTCACAGACGAGCTGCAAAATAGGGTTAGCCAACAGTAGAAAGCAGCATTTGGTACTTGCCTTGATATGTTGTATTTCACACTCTGTCTCTGAGTGCCAGCAGTTTAGCACAGACGTTATTAACACAATGGTCGGAATGAAACTGCCAAATGTGCCATAATGCAAGAATCAAAAGAAAATTTGAGAGTTGGGGATGAGATTGACAGTCCAGGCGCTCCCATAATCCCCCTAGATGCATTGATATAATTTGACATGTGACCTTGTGTGTGTATGTGTGTGTTAATCCAGACACGTTGCAGACAGAGAGCGATGGATTAAAGCAGAGAGACGAACAAACACTTGATACTCAGGTCTGTTGGCTCCACACTGGACTCAGTAATGAACAGGGGACACAAAACCGTCACTAAACACAAGATCACATCCTAAATATTAAAGCTGCAGTAGGTAACTTTTATGAAAACTATTTTTTTGTCGTATTTGCTTTCACTATATCCAGAGTAGTACATGCTTGTAAGTGCTTCTAATGTGAACAAAAACAACCAATCAGAGCTAAGAAAGCTGATTGTTGAGTCTCATTCTAAGGTGGCCTGAACCTTTGGAACCCCAAATGTTTGTTTTTGATGACCTGGGAATGAAACTTAACAATTAACTGTCTTTCTTAGCTCTGATGGGTTGTTTTTGTTCAGGTGTGGTGGATTTTTGCAAATGCCATTAGGAGCATCTTTTACAGATTATCTGTCTCAGGTACTACTGTCAGAATATAGTGACAGCTTTAGCAAATATGACAAAACAATATTTTTATAAATGTTACCGACTGCAGCTTTAAACTTATTCTTTCGCTAGATTTAAACATCTATGATAACTGTATAATGTAATTTATTTAAGATTTTTTTAAACAGTTGTTGGTTTTTGAATATGACAATTTTTCATAAACCTACTACAAGTATTTTTTCACTGGTTATAAAACCAACCAATTTAATACTGTTGCCTCTATATGACCTACATAAACAGACAAGACCATCAGTGAGAAGGTTGGCTATTTCTGTGTCGTTATTATTATATATAATATTAATGCCTACCATCGGGTCAGATTTGGTTAGAGTCCCCTTGAAATCAATGAAACGAGGCAGTGGAAACACTACCGCTTGTGTCCACAGAGGCTGCCAGAAACAATACAAAAGGAAAGTACCTTGTAGGGGCTTTAAACAAATATGGTTAAATAGAAAACTCACAGTAAGTAAGTCTGTTTTCAATAATGAGAATGGTACATTCATTTAGATTAACAACCAGTTTTCACCTGGCATTACCCTCTGATTTGTATATGTTCTGTGGATGAGATCGGATCACGGGCCTTTGCATGGCGGACTAACAACCGTGGTTTGCTCAGGTGAAGCAAAGCGATGCAGGACACTCTGAAGGGATCAGTTTGGCGTGCATGGACAGGGTTACATAACAGCTGAAGTCATCCTTTGGCTAATTTTCAGTAGCCTTGCTAACTATACTCACATTGCTTAGATCAGATCACATTTGGGGGTGGTTTGACATTCTGACTGCAATGTGTCACTGCATGTATTTACACCTGCATTAACATGATTCAGATAAGCTGTCCAGATGCAAATGTTAAAAACTGCTGCTTTTTAATGCCAGAGGGAGGTGAGGACAAAGGGAATTCAAAAATACCTTTTTGTTTAAGAGCAATGATTTCCTTTATTAAATCTGCTGAAAACTAACCTAATGAGTTCACTTTCTATTACAGTAATGAGACAAGAATGAGGATCAGGATCTGATAACGACAATCAGCTAAATTTCTCTTTCTTTCTTTGTCATACAGTTTTTTTTTAAATATCTGTCTGCCTTCTCCCCAATGACACACACACACAGACACACAAACACACAGACAGACACAGACACACAAACACACAGACACACACAGACACACACAGAGAGAGAGCTCAGGCCTCTGGCTGGTGAGGCCAACAGAGCAGCAGGCTTTATATAACCCAGTTGGCCCCCAGACCCTGCTGGGGTTAAGTAGGGACGGGCTATTACAACACAGACAGTAACACACACACACAGTCAAGCAAACACAATATATGCAAGCACACACTGGGAAACGCACACATGCAGACACAAAGTGCGCGTATGAAGGCATAGCATCTCTGTCTCACTCTCGCTTACACACACGCACACACACACACACACACACACACACACACACACAAACACTCAAAGACTGGAAACTAGGCTGGGACGTCCTGTTCATTTCTGCCCTTTCAGCCAATCACAGCTCAGTTCTGCTGCACAACTCTCCAGGCTGTCGCCCCGAGTAACCTGCACCAACTAAGCTGCTGACTCTGTGTGTCTATGTGTGTGAGTATACTTCACCCACTTCAGATGTGGGAATACACAGTGGGATGTAATATTTATCACAACAGTCGACACTGAGCATCAGTCTACTTTGGAGTCAGTGTATATGTTACTATAGCCGCTTTTCTACCACATGCTACAGCTCGACCCTACTCGCTCTTTTTGCTTTTCCATTATAGATTGTACCTGCTGCTGCTATTTAATGGTTGTTAAGACCGAACATCACAATAGGAAATAAATGAGATCCAAGTGTGACAGAGTATCTAAGAAATCGCTTATCTCCTCATATGTTCATGCATATGAGTTTCTACAGTCTCATTCATCCAACAGCCCAACAGTATATGAGCATCAGTTCTCCGAGAAAAAATGTGACAATGAAGATGATAAAGTAAGAATGCTAACACAATGAATGGTACTCAGTACAAGAGAGATGTGCCTATGACAGTGGCCACTGAGTGTAAAATGTGGCACACTGCATATTTAAAAGCTATGCTGTCCAGCTGCAAACTGACATATTTACTGGACAGCAGTTTTGAGCCAATACTACTTTGAAAATCTATAAAAAAGAAAAAAATCTACTACTTTCTACTTCTAAATCAGACTACATGATAACAACCCAAAAACATTTTAATATATTTCCCTTGTCTTGCCACATCATCTCAATGCTTCAGATGCTAGAGCTCTTAACATTTCTCACCTGTGAAGACCTCTGGAACTTTCTTTTCAAGCAGGTTGTGAAAAAAACTATTATTGATCAGAGTTAAAGGAAATGTGACCAACATATATACTGACTGAGACGTTTTACATGTGGAAAATAAACATCAGTGCTCTCTAGTGGGCATACGGTTTCTAAATGACCTCACATTACTGTACAGCAGTTCTTGTTATATATCAGTTGACAATGTTTACACCGATACCACTACATCTGACATGTATGTACAATTTACTTGTATTTTCTTACCCTGGGTTGAATAGTTTTACTGAACCAAGTCCGGTTTTAAAGGCTTTTTCTCCCCCACTGGCAAAAAATTGTGCAAGAACCAGAGAACTCTTTGGGGAATCATTTTTCATCAACAGAATTTAAGAGCTATTCAATTCTGGTGCAACGTATCAGCTTCTAACCACGAATATCAAATGTCCAGTGGTCAGACTTCTAGCTTAGAACAGAAACACATTACAGCCTCACATCTGCAGGGAAACAATCTGTTCCAGAGTGTTTATTCAAGAAAAAATGTGAAATTAGGAGCGATAAATATGACAGAAAACACCTCAAGAATGTGTCATTGGTAAACAAGGTGAAATATTGTACTTTATGATACAGTTATGATGAACCACTCCAACATTCACTTTATAGCCCTAAAGTGGCTTGAAAAGTACATTACGGTTCTATCTGCTGGTTCGAGCACTTAATTGAAATATTGTACAGTATATTCAGCCAAATATCAAAATCAAGTATAATCTAGATATCTTTTTGTATTTAGTGCACACTTTTAAGCACACTTCCCCAGATTCTGCCTGTCATACATAGTGATCTTGACTACAATTAAAAGAATATTCTGTAGGTTTGAATATAGCTTGTTGCTTCAACACAAGTTTGAAATTATGGAGCTGCTGGAGTAAAGCAGATTATTCTCATTATTGAGTAATCTGCAGATTATTTTACTAATTAATTGTTAAGGGTTTGGTGTACAAAAGGTCAGAAAAGATAAATATGGGTATAAAATGTCAGAAATGTCTTGTTTTGTCCAACCAACAGACTTTCTGTATACTGAGACAAATTTAACCATATACATATTTGCACTGTAGAAAAAGCTTAAATGCTCTGTGGAGTCGAAGGAGTTGCACAATGACCTCTCTGACACATCCTGTAGCTAAAAAAGCCTGCATCTGGATTGGTTCTGAACCAAGGCTTTTAAAATGACACTGACCTTCATGACAGTAGTGTTACTGAACTGGCCACACACACACACACACACACACACACACACACACACACACACACACACACACACACACACACACACACACACACACACACACACACACACACACACACACAGCTGACAGCTGATCAGTCAGCTATGGATAAAGTGTAGTTTTACCAAAAGATCATTATGATAACAATGACCTGTGACCTTTGACCCTTGAACTCAGGTTAACAGGGGGAAGCTGAGCAGATGTGTCTGCGTTCCTGTATGTACCCTTTGGGAAACAATGCAACAACTGATCTTACAGCTCTTTCTGAGACGCTCAATCAATGAGCCACCACAATGACCGAGGGCAACCTTTGACCTTACAGAAAGGCCATATGTGCCTGCATATACACACACATGGACACCCAGATTCCCACTGTAAGCAGTGACACGCAGGGTGGGTACTTATACCCCTGTCAGGAGAGAGTGTGTGTTGAGTCAGTGTAAGTGGATCCTTCCTGTTCCTACCTGAGAGCGAAATCTGCTAACAATGCAGAAAGAGAGAGTAAGAGAGAAAGGCTGAAAAACAGAGAGGATGGATGAGAGGAAGAGATGGGCAGAGAGAAAAAAGGATGAATTGATGAAGATGTTCTTACCTTCGACTCAGATCCGCCACATGTTCTTGAAGCCAACTGCTGCTGGCCGCTGGAGAGAAAGAGAGAAAGAGAGAAAGAGAGAGAGGCCTTCAATGACCAAGAAAAAAATGATTTCAAATAACAACAAATAAACAGAGCTTCTACAATCTATCAGGGGGTTTATGAAGGTTGCTGTCTTTTCTAAATGCTTTGTAAATTGGGAGATTAGTGAAACCCCATTTCCTCAGGTGTTTCGAGTTTCTCTTGGTGCAAGGAACTAGTCTTTACTGAAGTTTCAAGTCCATCCAAATGCAATACATTTCTGCACTCATGGTCACATTTCTACATCTATATTTATTCAGTCATGCATCTTTTATTCACACATCACAGTTTTTATCTTAAAACCTGCCATTTTGAATTTTGGGATGTTAAAGGTTTTATACAATTGCAGCCCCAAAGAAGTTTAACTCCAATGTATAGGATTTAGTGGCATCTAGTGCTGTGGTTGCTAATTAAAACCAAAAAATACTTAGCTGCTGATTATTTTACTTTTGATAAACTTATTCGATTAATCAACCAATTGCTTCAGCTCTTGTCAAGGTAACTGTCTAATCCAAAACACTTGAATAAAACTTGTGTGCTTGTGGAGATTTCATGTTGTCTCATAAGCAACATACTTCCCTGGAGTATACATTTTCTATAGTCTGACATGAACTGAGGAACAGAGAAGTTTCTGATGGAAGAAAGAACAGAAACATCTTTCTAGTTCAATGCTGCATGAAATATTAAGACACACAGCTGTTTTATTTCACAGCTGACTCCATCTGCTCTGTCCTATAGATGTAAGCATCGTCTGGAAGGCTGCAGTTTCACATTAAACAACCTCACAAACTGCAGTATTGAAGGGACAGTTCATCCAAAATACATGTTTTCCCTCCTACCTGTAGGGTTATTTATCCATCTAAATTGTTTTGGTGTGAGTTGCTGAGTTTTGGAGATATTGGCCATAGAGATGTGGAGATCTTCTCACTAAAATAATGGAACCAGATGGCACTCGGCTTGGCGCTCAAAACGCCAATCGGCACATTTGAAAAACTCAACAGCATCGTCTCTTTCCCTTGTCTTGCCTACTTTGACAACATTTACAACATCATCTGTGATGCTTCAGATGCTAGAGCTCTTAACATTTCTCACTTGCGAAGAACTCTGGAACTTCCTTTACAAGCAGGTTGTGAAAAAAACTATTATTGATCAGAGTTAAAGGAAATGTGACCAACATATAAACTGACTGAGACGTTTTATATGTGGAAAATAAACATCAGTGCTCTCTAGTGGGCAAACGGTTTCTAAATGACCTCATATTTCTGTACAGCAGTTCTTAGCAGTTATATATCAGTTGACAATGTTTACACCAACAACTCACAACGAGGTTCGTAGATTATCTGGAGTAATCAGGTCCTGATTTCTGGAAAGAGATGCAACAAGACTTTTTCAAAAGTAACTTTTTGCCATTGAGCACCACAAGCTGAGTGCCATTTGGTTCCATAATACTGGAGAGAAGGCTGACATCTCTACAACCGATACCCCGAACTTCAGCAACTCACACCAAAACTATCTAGATGGCTATATAGCACAACAGGTAAGAGTAATATGTATTTTTTAATTTTGGAACTTTGTGAACTGTTCCTTTAAGTTTTTCTCAGATCCAAGACCAAAACTCTGATCGAATTCAAACAGAGACGCGTAGGAGCAGTCAACCCCACCGTCACGATGAGCGAGGAAGGAGGGGCTACCGTATCGCCCACTCGTTTTTAAAAAAAGATAAGCACTCTCGCTCTGTTGCGTCGTCCCACCTTTAATGTTTGACGACACTGTGGGGCCCGAAGGCTCTGCGTCGGGTCAAAGGCCTTTCACATCCCATCCTGCTCATACCTTAGTGTGTGTGTGAGTGTGTGTGTGTGTGTGTATGTGTGTGGAGGGGGGGTTTGTTTGTTTTGCTAGCAGCGTGAGTCAGTCTAAACAAACATTTTAATAGAGTGACTTATTTATGATCTGTGTGTACGAGGAGGACGTACGATGTTTCTGAGTGTGAGTGTGTGTGTGTGCGTGTGTGTGTTTGGGTGCATGTGAGTGTGTGTTGGCATGTCTCTCTGCCCGCCTGGCCCTCTGGCACACTACATTACCACTGTCTGGGACATGGTTGCGTAATGCACTTTTAGTCTCGCTCTGTCAGAGAGAGAGAGAGAGAGAGAGAGAGAGAGAGAGAGAGAGAGTGTGTGTGTGTGTGTGTGTGTGTGTAATGAGTGAGAGATATTGTGTGTTTTGGCAAAGTTAAGTGTCTGTGTGTGTTTATGTGTGTGTAGTAATGCCGCTCCCTCCCAAAATGTCAGATGTTAAGTGATGTTGAGACTGCTCCGAATGCAAGAGCAGACAGCTGACACACACATACGTGCGCGCACGCACACACACACACACACACACACACACACACACACACACACACACACACACACACACACACACACACACACACACACACACACACACACACACACACACACACACACACACACACACACACACACTCTCTCTCTCTCTCTCTCTGACCTAATTCATCAGTAGACTGTTCATACAGATAGTGAGTCAGCCTGAAAGGACCGGAGAGGACAAAACAGGGAAGAGGAGAGAAAGGGAGAGGAGGACAAAATAGGAAAGAGGGGAGGAGCAAATGGAGGAGAGGAGAGGATGAAACTTGGAGAGGAGAGGAGAGGAGAGGAGAGGAGGGGAGCAAATGGGTAGAGGACAGGATGAAAACACAGAATAGTGGAGAGGAGAAGAGAGGACGAAACTCAAGGCAGAGGTGAGAAAGAAATGGAGAGAGCAGAGGAGAGGAGGAGATGGGAGGGTAGAGAAGGATAAAACGGGAGTAAAGAAGAGAGGAGAAGAGAGAGGAGAAGCCAGAGAGGAGAATAAAGAAGGAGAGGAGGAAATGGGGAGAGGAGAAGAGAAGATAGGAGGGGAGGAGAAGAAAGGTTGGAGGGGAGAACAAAGAAAAGAGGGAGGAGAGGAGGAAATGGGGAAAGGAGCGGAGAAAAAGGGGCAGTGGAGAGAAGAGGAGAGGCGGAAATGGGGCACAGGACAGGAAAAAAAGAGGAGAGGAAGAAAAAAGAGAGGAGAGGAAAAAATGGAGGAATGGAAAGAAAGGTTGAAATGAAAAGAAGAAAAAAAGGGAGAGAAGGATGAGAGGATTAAACAGCGGAGATGAGATAACAAGTGAGGAAAGTGAGAGGAGCAGGAGAAGATGAGAGACGAGGATCTTTCCCTTCTGTCACCCATCTTCTGACCTTTTTTCCTGGCCTTCGACAGTTGCCTCCATTTTTTCATTTTGACAATTTGTGTCCTATTCAGAAAGAAATGATGGGAAGTAGAGGAAGACAGTAAGAAAGAAGGAAAGAAAGAGAGAGATGGGACGAGGAGAGGAAGAGAATAAAGAAAAGTTGGAGGGAGATAGGAAGGAGTATGAAATAGGGAGGATGGATCTTTGGATAGGGATGTTTTATACCAGATTGTAATCTCCTCCTTTTTTCATCTCCTAAAAAGTGTGTGTGTGTGTGTGTGTGTGTGTGATGGGGCTGGCAGCCTGTGTGTGTGTGTGTGTGTTTCAGTCAGTCTGTATTAGCATAAGACTGAGTCTCAGTGAGGTTAATATGTCCTGGGGTCGACATTGGCCCGGCCTGCCCTCCCTCCCTCCCTCCCAGTCTGCATCAGTGTGTACATATGTGTGTGTTTGTGTATGTGTTTCTACTCTCTCACATATAATACACCGATCAGCCATAACATTGTGAGCACTGACAGGTGAAGTGAATAACACTGATTATCTGGTAATCATGGCTCCTGTCAGTGGGTGGGATATATCAGGCAGCAAGTGAACATTTTGTCCTCAAGTTGATGTGTTAGAAGCAGGAAAAATGGCTTTGACAAGGCTCATTGAAGCTTGTGGGGAGTGAAGGCTGGCCCGTGTGGTCCGATCCAACAGACGAGCTACTGTAGCTCAAACTGCTGAAACAGTGAATGCTGGTTCTGATAGAAAGGGGTCAGAACACACAGTGCAGAGCAGTTTGTTGGTCTGGGGCTGCAGAACATTATGACCACCAGGGGGCCCAGGGGCTCACAATGTTATTGCTGATGTATGTGTTTTTATGTTTCCATGTAAAGTTGGTACTAGTCTTTATATTTTTATCTTGTGCTCATGCAGGTGTATGTATATCATGTAGGTGAGTGTTTGTGCTCATGTACTAGGTTTGTAAGGACTGGAGACATTTCTTCCTCACAAAGAGTTTGTGAAACTCTAATCAGGTACTTCACTTTACTAGTCACCCTCCATTACGATTAATGTTCCATTGTTCAATCTGAGGAATCATAACTTTACATGCTGTTTATATTAGAGACTGCATGGAGACCATGGAGTCAATAAATGAAGTTGAAAAGAAGATTAAAGTTTGATTTTACAAAAACCCGCAAAGCAGGGCAAGTCTGATATTTGGAGAAAGTCTTTTCACCTGCAGGACAAAAGAAGACACAAAATCTCTATTGTGTGCGTGCGAATGGTCATCATTTTTGTGGTTGCAGGCGAAGTGAACACACACATAGCGGGAGCAGCCGGTAATGGTCAGAAATACAGCAGGAGCGGGATTAAGAAAACAGTCCCGCGCAGGGCTCTAGTTTATATGATGCTTATAGACATACGGTCTGCTGCCAGTTCACAGGCTGAGGAACAACATCCCAAACGTCTGTGCAAATAAATGAAGGAACAGTTTAAAGGATAACTTTGGTATTTGATGTCAACCTGGGCAGTATTTGGAGTGCAGCCAGCAGACACATAACTGGCAACAGGCGTTTAACCTTTTTTGTTTAACCATAAACAGCAGTTCTATCGGTGTTCAAACAACCAGACAGTAAGTTTACTTCCTACCTACTATAACTAGATGTACATGGCTGCAGCGTCCTCTCTGGATACTAGAACAATTTCAACAACAATTCTCCCCATATCCCATTATGGGATGGGAAAACAGGGTCCAGGTTGAAAAATACAGGTACCCTTTAAGTAAGGTGCTGTCCTACTACTGATTTTTGAATTCAGCACCCATCTATACATACAGGGAGTTCACAATGACACTGACTCATTATCTATTCATATGCTCTGTTAACCAAAACGGAGGTTAAGGTCTCATACAGACAGGCAGTTAATTTCAAGAAACTTCATCCTGTTTACACAAATCTGTCTGCTTGACATTAAAGATAGTCTGAAATTGGCACAAAGACATGATGGTGGGTTTGATGGTACCAAGTGAGTCAACAGGAAGAAAAACTGGTCATTATGGTTGGAGCTTTGGTTAAGGTCTCTTCTGATGAGATAATGGAGAATTACGTTAACTCTTCCATTGAGCTGCATTTTAATCTCTCAGCATCAGACTCGACTACAGGACTAGCAATGTCTTCTTGCTCTTGCTTTTGTAAACAAATATCCCAGAGACATTTGTCCTGCTGTGGAAACTTTGCAGGGGCAGAGAATTAAAGAAGCCTGATTAAAGTCATGCAGAAGCTGAATGGCAGCTGGTGATTTTTTTCTTTTAAACTGGAAACATTAAACCAGAGAAGAAGAGGCTTTTCCTCAGTCAACAATATTTTATTTAATTAATCAATTAGTCTGTTAACAGAAGACTGATCATCAGCAGTTTTTATTATCTAATTCAATAACCAAGCAATATTTCTGTTATTTCCTCTGTTTTTTGTCATTGTGAATTGAATATTTTGGGGTTTTAGACTGTGGGTCGGGCAAAACAAAATATTACGTGTGACCTTGAGGTCTGGGGAACTGGGATGGTCATTTTTTTAAATTTTCCAACATTTTACGAAACAATTAATCAAACGCTGTCACAATCGTTAGCTTCAACCCTAAGAAGGACAAAAATGTCAGTACTAGTTTGGTACATGTGCCGACATATAACATGTTTGGTTTGAATCCAGCTCATACATACTGTGCTGCATGTCAACTCACAGCCATATTTCCCGTCCCTCTATTCTGCCAAAACACCCCAAAAATAATCTTTGAAATTAATTTGAAAAACATATATTGTCATATTTTAAGACCAAACAACTTTGTGTGGTTTTATAACTTACTGATGTGTGCGAGGGACTAACCTCTGATCCCACTGCTGCCATTTGTAATTTATTTACTGACAAAACAGTGAGCCAGCATTTAATTTTACTTCAATAATCCCCCAAAATATAACAAAAGCCCTGTTCCCCAGTGAGGGGGGGGATTACCTATCCTCAACTGTCCAGAGGAGAAACCCAAAAGACACAAAAATCACTAAATCCACCCTGCCTGCCTCCTTAAAAACACTGTTTAAAACACAGCGAAAAATCAGGTATGATGGTGTAACATCGCCACAAAACACACACTGTTTGAGTTAACAGGGAGTGAGGGGGGGTGACTGTACCTTCTGAGACGTAGGAAAACGGTTTGTTCCTGACCGACAGCAGAGTCAACAGGTTGAAGAACAGAGCGACGAAAGTCCCGACCAACAGACGACCACTGCAGAGAGAGACAGAGCATGACTGTAATAATACACTGCATTCACCAATGGAGAAATATTTAACACAGTGTTAAGAGGGTTGTCTAACAGTTAGCAGCTGGATCAAACCTACTGTGAACATATGGTGCACTTCATAATTGAAGACAACTTTAGTGTGGAGACGTTGGGAGTGCAGTGCATTGTGGGACAATCTACCTTTATGGTACCTATGGAGTGCTGCAGGAATGACGTATATGACGCCAAACTTTTGTCATGTGCAGGTGGAGCCAATAAATAATGATTATTTTCATTTTGGGTTTATCTGTGAATCATTTTCTTGATTAATTGATTATCCATTGATAATCCATTATCACTATAGCTGGTTATTCATTTAATAGCTGACAATTAATCAACTAATCTTTGCAGCTCTACCCTCAGAGAGAAGACATGTGGGGTCCAAGACAAAGGGGTCCAGCACTCAAAAAAGGCTGAGAACCACCAATGGGATTTTTTCTAGTTCCTATCAGTATATAAAACACTTTCAGGGCAGAAAACATTCTGTCTTCTGTGTTATTTGTAATTTATATTTATGGGTCATAATGTTTAAATAACCAAAAACACTTATAATAAACCAAACAAACCCGGCTCGTAAGCACAAACAACACAGACACACAGAGCACACAACTGTACTCTTCAATACACTAATCACATGGGACAATCCATTTAAGAGCCTAAAATTGGTCCAAACAATCAGTGGGAGGCGAAGGGCTGCCCGACAGTGAGCCACAATAACTGGATGATAAACCCCCCCAAACCCCAACGCACCTCCCTCTAAGAACAGATTAAAGAGAGAGAGAGTGTGTGCGTCTGTCTCTCTACTCAGCAGACACCTGTCCCTCCGGTTAGCGGCCGTCTCTCATGCCGTCCAATCGCATCCACTCAGAGAAAAAGAGAGTGAGAGCGAAAGACAAGAGGGGAGTGAGGGGGGGGCGAGGGGGGTAATCTCGTCACAGGAGACAGGTTTAAGTCTCGCTGTGTTTTAGGTTATAAAAGCCGCCACTAATCTGTTTTATTATGGAGAGATGATGGACGGAGGAGAGAGAGAGAGAGAGAGAGAGAGAGAGAGAGAGAGAGAGAGAGAGAGGAAGCAAACTACAGAGCAAAAGAGTGAGCAAAGCAGGTGATCCGCCTGTATGAATCTGAGTGCTGGGCGAGAGAGGTAAAAGAGCAATGAAAGAAAGAGAAAGAGAGAGAGAGTCTGAGTCAAAGCCTTACTAATCAACAGCCCGTGTTTCATCAGTGGATTGATTAACAACCACAGAATGAATTGATCAGTCTCTATTGATCATAACTGACAGAAATGATAGACAGAACTGTGAAAATAAGACTTGAGTTGTAAACTGAGGGAGAACATGCTGCTTTCTGTCTTTCAGGAATCAATTTTAGCACATTTAAGTGATTTGATACACAGGTGTCTCTACACACTGATAAGATGTTTCCAGCTGAGGCTGCTTTAATTCTTCAAGGAAGCTTTAAAGGTCCAGTGTGTAACATTGAGGAGGATCTATTGGCAGAAATGGAAGGTAATATTTATAGGTATGTTATCATTAGTGTAAAATCACCTGAATATAAGAACTGAGAGTTTGAGGGGAGCTTAAAACTTTTCAGTAAAATAAACAACAAAATGTGTGTCTTACATAAACAACTTTTGGTCTTCTCCTATTGCATTTTATAAGCTGTTAAAAAATATTTGTTGTGTCTCCGACAGAGCTGATGTTACCCTGAGGCGAGTGTTCAACACAGTCTCTATGTGTTTAATTAACTCTGCTGGTGTGGACACATATACACACTGTCAGAGTGTGAAATTAACAATGAACGTGTCGCTGTCAGTCAGTCTGATTCTTTGACTCCCTGACTACGTAATTCTGTCTGTCTGTTTGTCTGACCCAAATGTTTGGGATGTTCTGTTCTGACAACAGCTGGCACGGTGTGTGTGCGGTTTTACATGGGGACACAGGAGTGTATCATGTTGTGTCTGTTTATTTTAGAACGTGATGAGGGAATTTGTGTTTGTGTGTGTGTGTGTGTGTGTGTGTGTGTGTGTGTGTGTGTGTGTGTGTGTGTGTGTGTGTGTGTGTGTGTGTGTGTGTGTGTGGTAATACTTACGTATGGACCTCAGGCTGCTCCATGAAGCGCTCCACACTGACAAAACAGAAACAAACACAGTCAACAACACTGGCCAGGTGGGACTACTCTGGCTGTGTGTGTGTGTGTGTGTGTGTGTGTGTGTGACAGAGAGAGAGAATGAGTGAGCTGGAGAGACAGTGATGGAGACAAATGAAATGAACGAAAGGAGACAAGGAGCGAACAAACAGAGAGAGAAAACAGGAAATACATTAACACACACAAGCATGCACTCCCAACACCACACATACATGAAAAAAACTAAATGGTACACACACACAGTCCTCTGTCTCCTCGCTCTGTGCCGCTGCCCTACTGAGCCATTCATGACAGGCACTGTATGGGTTGGCAACTGTGTGTGTGTGTGTGTGTGTGTGTGTGTGTGTGTGTGTGTGTGTGTGTGTCTCAAACATGCAGGGAAATGGCAAAACAAAGACAACAGCACAAAGAGGGATAGAAATGTTCACTGTGATACTTCCAGGTCTCTGCAGGGTTCATCAAGGAACATTTGAAACTTTTTGTGACCTTTGAATACCACGCAGGATGCACTTTAATACCATCTTAATGGTCGAACCAGCCAAAGTAAGTAAACAAGTATAGAAAACAAAAATAAAATCGATATCATTTTTATACTTGACCGTCTATGTGTTCAACTATTGCCTGCCCAGATACTGCGGGGGAAAATTTGCGATTCTGGCTAACTCTGGCACATTTCCAGAAATCAGAATCAGAAAGAGAAAGAAGGGTTTATTGCCAAGTAGGTTGGTGCATTTAACAAATTAAACGAAGTTCCATATAGTCTGAAGCATCAATAATGTTGCTATGGTTACCTACAGTTCTATATACCTTGACCTGTAATTTAAAACAATGGTTACAGTTGTCAATCAGAACTACATTTGGCAATTTTAAATCAGAAATCAGTAATGAGAAGTCAGTATTATCTTTTGCGACATTATGAAGTAAAATAAATACATCAAGAGTCTAGGGATGTCCCGATCAGATCTCAAAGATCAATATTGGGGCTGATTGAGGCATACTTTAACTCATTGGTATCAGCTATACTGAGCTATATTGAACCCGATACGAAACCACACACACACACACACGTGTTAGCAGGCAGTGTTAGCAGGCAGTGTGCTAACTGCTTGACCCGCATTTGTGTGTTATTGTGTTGTTATTCTGGAAATGTACCCCTCCCTACCCTAAGAGATGACCGCAAGACAACCCCACACAGGGCGCCTGGAGGTGTGTGTGTACGTGTGTGTGTGTGTCACAATGACAGACACAGCCAGGCAGTGACATTCCCACAGCCCTAAAAAATTCAGTTGTTAACACCCCCCCCCCGCGCGCACACACACACTGACACACACACTCCTCCCCTTTAAGAGTAAGTCCATGACCACCCCTCTAAAGCATTACTGTGTTCTCAGATGCTGAGAGACAAAGTTGTCAACAGATTTTACCAGTCTCTCTCTCACACACACACACACACACACACACACACACACACACACACACACACACACACACACACACACACACACACACACACACACACACACACACACACACACACACACACACACACACACACACACACACACACACGATATTGAAAGTCATTTGGTCTTGAAATGTGCAGATTCTCGTGTGTGTTACCAAGGAAGATCTTTATGTCCCAACAGCTTCAAATCTGGCATCTTTAGACTGTGGAAGTGCGTTTACATGTTAAAAGGTTCAAAACTGGGAAGAACCACGTCTCCCGTGAATTATGGAGAGACCTCTTTTTTTCTTTGTTTTTTTACTTAATTTACTAGGGCTGCAACAGCATAGGATTTTCACAGCATGATACCCATCTCTGAAAATATCACGGTTTCACAATATTACACAATTATTATAACAGTTAATTTAACAGTTACAAGATTTTTTTGGTTGAACAAATGATTATACTTTCACAAAATATTATGTCCTGACAGACATGAAACTTGATATAAACCTGAAACCTATATTTTTTAGATAACATTCATACGGTAGAATTCAATAGCAAAGAATAGCAAGTGTAAACAGTATGATAACAACCCGAATACACCATATCATATATTATAGCACTGTATTACTACTTTTTACATTTTATTTATTATTGCTAATATATCTGATGATGATAATCTGGGTTATAATAAATGAAAACTTTTGTTGCAGATGTGGCTCTAATATCCTGGGGTCCAATTATTGCATTTTTTAAATTGTCTGATGGCAAAGTAGAGCTGAGACCGGAGAAAAACATGCACCCTGAGAGGATAATTAATAATGAGGACAAAGACACAGACAAAAGAGAGAAACAATTGGAAGTATTTTGTGTATTGCTTTGGAAATATTGATTGTGTTGTTGCGTTGAGTCACGCAAAGAAAATAATTGAAATTTTAATCGAGAGAGACAGAGTGAGAGAGACACAGAAAGAGATGCAGACAAAGATGCGTGGGACATGGGATCTTAATCTGGCTCCAAGTGCTGATTTGTTTAATTTTGATGAATTCATTCCTCATATTTAGTCCTTTATTGTCTCCTTTTAAAGTTGAAATCACTGATTCAAGTGTGTTTACACTTTCTACGGGTGTTTGTGTTTGGGAGACATACACACCTCTCCTTCAGGATGAACAAGGCTCCCAGCTGGACGAGAACAGTGGAGGCAAAAACTGCCAAAACCTCCAGTCTTTCAAACCTGGAGAGACAGAGAGAGGCAGAGAAAATGAGACACTGTCATCCATACTGGGACAAAATGTCCACAACAACACTCTGAGGTTGCTTTTCATCCCTGACCAATCCACTTATTCCAAGACCAACAATGCTCTTTAAGCCATATTTCCACTACATGGTGTGGCTCCACTCAATGTTGGTACTTCGTCTTCCACAGTAGATAGCACCCTCTCAACGTCGGCCTAGCTGACGCAGTTGGGAAACAACCAGGCCTTAGGATATTCTTATTTGTTGAAATCTTAATGCTCATGCGCAGGAACATAGCCTGATATCACCTTTCAGTGAGAGAGAAATACACAACTGACCAACTTCTGACCACTAACTTGCCCTACGGACATGATTATCACGGTGTGGTCAACAAGAAGAAAAAACAGCTGAAGCTCTGTGGAAGCCCAGCTCTGCATCTCATCAAAGGGACGGTACAGAGGTCTAAACAATGTTAGATACATTCATTCATTTGCAGCATTCTCAGATTATTTCATCTGAAGATGTAAAACAGGAAATAAACTCAAAGATGTACAATAACTCCAAAGTAGGGATGTACGATTATTATTCAGCCAATTCCAAAACCAATACCTGCTTCTCATGGCCAATACTGACAACCAACAACTTCTCATTTTATTATTTTAAAAAGAAGATCATAACCTGTAGTTTATGCACACCTGACGGTAAGAAAGGCTAAAATGTAATAAGCCAAGATGGATGATTTAATATTCCATAGCTCTGTAGTTAACATAACAGAAAAAATCTGTTCTGATGATAAAAAAATGTTTGTATCGTACATCCAAAAATCCACAAATAAATTATTATTATCAAACGATTATTCATCTGCAATAATTTACTAATATAAATTTGGCAGTACCATCCAATAATATATCAGCCCTGATAATTATCTTACCTACTTCAAATGGTTTATGTCACGTTGTTCTACCACATTTACATTTATGTTAAAGATGAGATAAGATTTAGACTTTATTGATCACACAACGGGGGAACTTTTTTTTTCAAGAGACAACACAAGACAATATACTGATAGATAAGTATATATTTTATACATAAAATAAAAAGAAAAAAGAAAAACACAAGACGTAATTGGAACAGAAAATAAGAGCTATTATTACCTTGACTTAAGATTAGTGCTTTGCCACTGGGAAGAAAGTATCAGGGGACTGTTGCAACATGGAGCTCTGTCGTAACACTGGGGGTCACTTACTGGTGCACAGTTGCATATGCTGATTGTACTAGCTGCTGCCACTAGATAGTGAGCTGTCCTATTTCCTGACTGTACCTGGGACTGGGAACCCAGGGGACGGGTTGTTAAACACTACTAGCGTAGGAGCGGGGGGGTTCAGTGGGGGAAACTGCCAAAGCTCAGCCTCAATGGAGGCCATCAAATCTATATGAACCACTAATTAATGTTCACTTAAAATGTACAAAAAGGATGTGCGCTGAGACAAGCGTGTTGTTTGAGCCCCTAATTCTTCAGTATTTATAGAAATACATGCGTTCATTAATTAGAGCAGTCCACATTCTCTCTATTTATATGTGAAACGTGACAGACAACACTAACAAAATGTCAACGTCGGGCCCATACATGAATGTAACTGTTGCTGAACTTCTAACCTTATGACAAGGTCACAGGTCGATCCTGTTGCAGTCTGTTCAGGATGAGCAGCTTTGTCTCAGTGAGTGGTCTGTTGGGCTTATCGGGGTTAAACCTGGCGCTGACTGTCAGTGATCTGATGATCTGTCGCTCTACAGCAACATGAAACCACTAAACTAAGAGCTTCTGACAGAACTAAGTGAAGTACATTACGGATTAGCGCAGGAGAGACGTGACCACGTACGTGTAGAGGGTGAACAGGGGTGACATGAGGACACATTAATACTGAGAAAAATGGAGATACAGCGACAGACATAAAAACTGTGAGGCTGCAATTTAAACACTATTGTTTTTTTTTGTTTCAGTTAATGACTAACGACTATATTTTGTGTGTTAAGGAAAAGTCCTTCTGAATTGTTTCTGTTAGAGGTGCAAACACAAAATCTGCTGTGGAAACTGTCAACACATGAACAAGATTATTCAACAATTATCATGCCTTAACTGATAGACAAAGTAGATCTTTTTGTTTGCAAAAAAAAAGATCCAAAAACAAGTCTAACATTCATTTGACATGTTCACAGTGTCCCACAACTGTTTCATTCACAATCATACAAAAAAGAAAAAAGCAGTACTCACATTTAAGAACCTGGTAACAGCTAATGTTTAGCATTATTGCATTAATCATTATTTATTTTTTTTTCATAATAGCTACTACAGTCTTATTATACCGTGTTATCATGACTCATTAAAATACCAAATATTTAGATAATAATAAAGAGAACATTATTAATATGACATAGAACATGTTAGTGTGTGGACTATATCAACTAAAACACTGTACATAAATTATGTTCCAATATTTAGGAAAAACACCACATTTCTATTCCGTTTGTGAGGTCGGGGCATCTGGATATACTGTAAGTGTGGACCTCTGTGTGTGTGTGTGTGTGTGTGCGTGCGTGCGTGCGTGCGTGTGTGTGTGTGTGTGTGTGTGTGTATGTGTATGAGTGAAGAAGCTTGTTAATAGTCCCTTTTTCTTGTGTGTGCATGTGAGACTAAAAGAGAGACCTTTGTCCAACCGATGAGCCAATGAACAAACACCCACAGGTTAATAGGTTGTCTATGTTTACTGGGACTGCTGGATGAACACACACACACACACACAATATCTACACACTCCATCTCCCTTCGAACATTTGGCGCCCACTGTTTGGCCTGATCTCCTCCATGCTGCTGGGTCAGAGGTCACGCTCTACACAGCCAACAGCCTGTGGTTAATCCATGGGGCGCCACTTAAAAAATCGGCTGTCTACTGGATACTGACTCAAATCATCGTCTGTCTCTGCCACGATATGAATACATGGTTCTCCACAGCGGTTTAGAGCAGCAGTGGTCCACTGCCTACTCTAACGTCAGTAAAAATGAATACGCTTACACTGATACACTAAAATAAGTCATTAACTTGAGCTGCCAAAGTCGCGCGTTTGGTTAGAGATCATCCAGTAAGGTAAGAAACAATGACAAAAACAGAACAGAGGAGTCGGGAAAAAGGATGGGAGGTTTATGAAGAAAGAACGAAAATGTTCTTTCATGAGGCCTAATGGCTTAAATAAATCTGCAGATTGAAGTCAGTATGCAGGCATTACATCGCCATTAAACGTTCATTTCCTACAGCAATGCCTGCAGGGATGTGTGTGTAGATACAATATTCTCTCAATATAGCTAACCAGAAATGTTGTTTTTTCTTTACTACGGCTTGCAGTTGAGGTGAAGGGGATCAGACTAATTCCTGGAAGGCCCGGCTCTGCTGCTACAGGGTTTAAAAGAGTCAGAAGCTGCTGCTGGTTAAACTTGGCAATCTGCAGCTGAGCCATTGTTCTGTAACTGGCAGTCCACACACACACACACACACACACACACACACACACACACACACACACACACACACACACACACACACACACACACACACACACACACACACACACACACACACACACTCTACTCAAACGAACACACATGCATGTAGTGATGCCCAAAAAAAAAAAAAACCCACACACACAGATGTAAACTTAAACTCAACCCCACACACACACACACACACACACACACACACACACACACACACACACACACACACACACACACACACACACACCATTATAAGAGCCAAGTGAAGCTGAAAAGCAGATTTCCACTCGATCACTACTCTTCTACACCTTAAGGTCAGAGGTCACCTGTCAGCAGCAAATACACTGTGTTTACAGTGTGTGTGTGTGTGTGTGTGCGTGTGTTTGTGTGTTTGTGTGTGTTACGGGACACCGTAAATGGGAGCACATAAACAAACACAGATGGAGCTTTGACTAAAAAAATCTATCTATTAAAGCTACAGCCCATGATTTAAATGTATAGCAAAGGGTCTTTAAACGCCAGATTGTTAATGTTGTTAGAGGAAAAGGACGATATTTTCAATTATAATCAGAGGAGCTGATTCGTCATCTATTTGACAAACTCTTCAGTTATATAAAGAGTACGTGAATATACAATTAATTAAAAGCAGCTCCATTCTCAAAGAGAGATTGCCTGGCTGAAGCATATTTTTCGGTCTTTCTCAGAGACTGGTCAAACTCTGTGATGTATTGCTGTGTACACTATATAACAGATCGCCATGGTGAACTCACCCAAATGAGTAGACCTGACTGGGTTTCTTCATGGTCACCCAGGAACTGATGAGACAGGTGATCAAACTGAAGGAGGAGAGGGGGAGGGAAGAGAGGAAAGGTGATAACAGCGAAAGAGAAAGTTATAGATGGAGACACAAAGACACAGAATGACAGGAGGAGGAGGGACAGGAGGAGAGAGTAAATAGGAAGAGAGACAGAGAGGTCAGCTACAGTTCAATTCTTGTTTAATTTATCTTTTATTCATCATAATCTCAGATTTAATTTTTCATGAGTGGAAATTCTCCATCAAAACATCAAACCCCCACACAGCTGAGCAGACTTATCTCACATCTGAATGTGTTTCTATACGTTTTACACTTCAAAATGAACTATACATATTATTTGTATTATTGATTCAACTGCCAGAACACTTTTCCAATTAATCAATTGTTTAATCTATAAATCTATCTATATAAGAAAGTAATGAAAAATGTCTTTACAATTTCCCAGAGCCTAATATAATGCCGTTAAATGCCCTTGGTCTCAATGAAACAGCTTGATTTACTATCTTATCAGACAAAATGAGCAATTATGAAAATTGTTGTAACCAATCACTGAAACCAATTGTTTCAGCTCTAATGCATAATATTTTCACAAGAATAATATTTTTAGGGATAGTGGGTAACTGGAAAATTTCCTGGACATTGATCATTTATTATATTTTAGGGTTTTCTTTCTTTTTGTTCAAAAAATGTATATTAGTGCTGGGAGGTATGACCACAATTTGTATCATGGGATTATTTAAGATTTTGGGTTTCACTGTATTTATTTATTTTTTGCATGAGTAGGCCTTTATTTTGGTTTATAGTGGCTTATTCTACTGTCGGGAGTGGATATACTGAAGGCTTTGATTGATATAGGGTTTTCTTGGCCCAAGAAAATTATACAATATATGAAAGAATCCAAATGTAAACAATTTTTGTGCAACATAGTTAAAACAGAATTTAAAAATTAAAAAGATATGCCAACAACTTTAACATTGCTTCCATTTCAATGCTAAATATTTTCAAACAGTATAAAGTGACATAACATACTGAAAATATTCAAGTATTCAAGGAGATATTTCTGAAATACTGTTTCAGCTGTGCACTGCTATACTTGTATTTAAAAAGTTCATATAATATAGGAAATCAAAACCAGTATCATCCAGTATATCGCCCAGCACTTATTGATACGAACAATATTTTGGGAAAAATGCTGGTAAGAGAAACTTATCATGTTTCCTTAGAGGAGGACACACTCACCTAAAGAGGTCGAAGATGGTGAGGTACGTGTAGGCAGTTAAGGCTGAAATGACAAAACAAAGGAACAAAGACTGTCACAATTCAAATACAAGGTTTGGCATTGTAAAGACAACCCAAAGAACCAAGTTAGATACTTGATTAGTTAATTCATCATTTTGATGGTGTAGCATTATTTCAATCAACATCTATTCAAGGACGATAACTATCACAATACAGGGGTTCAAGATATTGCAATAAATTGCAAGTTCAATCAAATCAAAGTTTAAAACAGTGTTTAAAATTGTAAACAGTGTCATATATATGTACCAGCAATATATATTCTGCTTTAAAAGGTCCACATTCTGTTATAGTATGTATGCTAGCCACAACCACTGCCACAAATGTTTGCATGTAAACTATGTATTACAAATAGACACAGTGTTAAGTGTCAAATTAACCCTTGTGTAGTCCTCCCGTCAACCATGCGACTTTCAAAAATGACCCGATGATATTAGACTGTTTTTAGGACATGTAGAAAAAAATAATTAACTTCAAGTCAAGACCAACACATCGATATATAATTTTCACCTTTTTTTCCGGAAATAATGTTCAGTTTTAGTCAAATATACAAAATAGGCCTCATTTACGAGTGGAAAAAAAGTAATAAAACCTGAAACTTTTTTTTAATAGTTATATTGACAAAATATTGACCACAGAGTGGGATATGTGAAGTTTTGGTCAAACTTATGTTTTGAAAGCATTGTAAATTCTTGGACGGCAGCAAAAACAATGACAAAATCACACCTGTGGTCCTCCCGGGTCAAAAATGACCCGGTACAAATGAACCGTGTAGAGCCAATATAGACAAAACGTATAATTTTTTTTTGTTTTGTTATAACTTCTCAGTCAATTCACAACACATTGAACAACAACACATTTATTCAGTATTTTCAATCACAAGCTGTTGTACGTCAAATATTGTGTGTATCTGTATGTGTGACTATGTGTGCATGCATGGGTGCTTGTTGCTCTGTGTGTGTGCATCCTTATAAGATGATATCTATCTGTGTGTGTGTGTGTGTGTGTGTGTGAGTGTGTGTCTATGATTCTGTGGGCCTTGTGTGTGTGTGTGTGTGTGTGTGTGTGTGTGTGTGTGTGTGTGTCTCTATGATTCTGTGTGCCTGTGTGTGGGATTGTGTGTGCGCTTGCCTTTATATGCATCATGGATAATGTGTGGTCACAGTTCTGTGACTTTTGCAAATATACGCATTGCATTTGCTACACTTGATACTTGTTTTGTTGTCGTTACTGCAGAATTTACACCGTCTCCTTGTGTGTGAACGGGTCATCGGGACTGACAATCATGCTGTAAAAGACAGCAGTATGAGAAATGCCTCTGGGTGTGCACGTGTGAGTTTATTGTGCCAGAAATGACAATATTGTGACCATTATGCTCCATTTTGTGTGCCGGGTCCATTTGTGTCCTGGAAGACCACAGGTGCTATAAATATCCATAAAACACGTACAAATTTATGAAGCAAGTTCTATAAAGGATGCAGAGGGACACAATCCCTGAAAATTTCACGCAATTCTATGAATTAACCTTTAATAATGATATGGCGAAAATGATTTCGGGTCAAAAAGGACCCGTAGACCACACAAGGGTTAAGTAGAATAATAGAATAATCATCATACTAATAAACCTATTAAAAGAAATGTATAAAGTATAATTGTTTGTTGCATGTACAATTAACAATTATCAACCACAACAACTAATGTAGAGTGAGAGGCTAATGCTATTAATATTTACCAGGACGGCATCGTTTATTTCCAGGATGTTTGTTTATCAATTTATTTCCAGGTTTTTCCATGACTGGAAAACTAATCCGTAAATTTGCAGGTTTTCCAGATTTACAGTATCACAACACACAGTAATACTGAAGTGTATTGATATTTTCTTACACCCATACTGATTTGAACCCGATGTCAATCATATGGTCAGCAATTGGAGCCTCCGTGACACACCGCTCACGGAGGAAACTAAGGTACCTGACAACGCTCAGACAATTTGTGTTAAAAATCTTTTGAATTATAACTCAATTAACATAGAAATCCGCTTAGAAATCATACAAAAAAGCTGCTCCTTATAACTCCAGAACTTGCCTGGCAGTCATTATATTTTACATTTCCTTCATTACCAAAGAAATGCAGTGATTGTTATGAGTACTTTGCAAACAGATATTGCTAATAGCTAATCTGGCATATTTGCTGTGGTGCCAGTTTGACTAAATGTTAACAAATACAGGCAAAAAAAAAAAAACATGCCTTAATTAGCCATCAAGTTAGACAGTCAGAAGCCTTGTCACTAGCTTGTCTGCTAGCCACTGACTCATTAAAGGTAGCAAGTCATTGAATCAGCAGATAGTCAGCCCGGCTTTCCCTGAGTCAATTACCTGGACAGCAACCTGGCTAGCAGCCAGTCGGTCAGCCAACAGGTAAGCTGAAGGGTCAGTTAGTCAGTCAGTAGGTTAATTAGTCAGTCAGCCAACAAGCCAATAAACTAATCAGTCAGTCAACCAGCCAGCTACCGAGAGATTCAGTGTTGTCCAACTGGCTTAAATACCCACTGCCGATCCTGCCTGTCCGTCAGTCCATCTTTCTGCCTGCCTGCCTGTCTGTCTGTCTTAATGCCGACCAACCAGCTTTCTGTAATCAGGCTCTGCTGTGGGGGATGAGGAGAGCGGATTAGAGCGGCTTTGTGCTGAGAGGAACATTTTGTTTCCCCACCACCGGCGTCCATGTTGGCCAACCTGACGCCATGTAATCCTGACAGAGCGGCCCAGACAGACAGACCAACAGAAAGAGAGACAGGCAGCAGGACTGCGGCTGAGTGACAGAGCGACAGGCAGGGAGGGAGAGAGAGAGAGAGAGAGAGAGAGAGAGAGAGAGAGAGAGAGAGAGAGAGATCAGGACAGATATATACGATCAGAGAGAGAGTTTAGTAGACAGATAGACACACTGAGGGACATGTACACAGACAGGCAGCTAGAAAGTGAATGAGAATGAGAGAGAGAGAGAGAGCGGAGAGAGAGAGAGAGAGAGAGAGAGAGAGAGAGAGAGAGAGGATCCCTAAGCTCTGACTATCACTAGAAGCATGTTTATGTCTCTTTGAGGGAGTCAGTGTGTGGGTATCTGTGTTGTAGCCGTGCTAGCAGCTCCACTATGAGTGTGTGTTTTTGTGTGTAGTGCCAGTACATATCCATAGCCCTGCTGTGTATCAAAGTCAATGGTACAGGAGAATCTATGTAGGGTTCCTCTTTAAGTCATTCTAACTGTGGTTTGGATTATACATGATGAACCAGAGCAAATAGGAGCTGATCTGAATAAGTTTATCAGTGCTAAACACAAGTGATAGTTTCAAAGTGGATACAAATCAGACTGCTAGCGGACAGGTCTCACTAACATGTTATGACTTCCATCTAATTCAATTTCCATGCAGTTGTTTGACAGTTGTGAAAGGTCTATGGGTAAACACTGCTTTAGTGTTAGTGAGAGAAGAAACTCAAAAAACATGTTGTCTTGTTTCCCCCTGTGTAGAGAAGGCCTTTTTTACACAGCCCACGATTTCAACAGATCTTGGAGGGAGTAATCAAATCATTTAGTGAGGTAAAAGTAGTAAAAACATAGTGGAAAAGTACTCTATTACAAGACAGAAGCTGCAGATGTTAGCTTGCTAACATGTTAAATTAAGAGCTTCCATATTTTATAATATTTCATGAGATTATGGATATAAATATATATTGTATACTTAATACATGTGTTTTCTAAAAAATCCTTCTATGTCATTAAAACTTCCAGAATCTCTGAATATGCAAATGTAGTTGATTTCTAAAGTTTTCCTGCTGGACACAAGATGTCTCCTCCTTCACTGTAAAGTCCATTCTCAGTGGATGTGCACTGGTGGCTTCAAGTTTCTACATCACACTGTACAAGTTGATACTGGACCAGGACTGACTTCCTAACTATTTGTGATGTCACAAATCCTGCTGGTAGACCCCGCCCCTTAAAATCAGATGTTCAGTGAGCACAGAGAAACTTTCCACTTTCAGCAGATGAATGTGAAAACATCCTTCTAGAGTCAAACTCTGCACAGACATCAAACAGCACGCTGACTGGAGGGGGGCTTTAATTCAGCCTGTATAGCAGACTGTAAATACATTTAGTGAGTTAAACATACATTACTTCTTTTTTTTCCATTTCATTTTCATTTACTTCTATTAATTCTACTTAGTGAAGAAAAAGTGGAATCTTATGTGCAGCACTAAGACCTATTTATGGATGGTATTGAAACTTTTGGAATTATCAGTTGCACTATGATTAATTCCTACATTTATATATAAGTTAATATATATAAGTCCATTTTCCTTCTGCTGCACATTGTTATTGTGATATGTAGCAGCTCATCTATCCACAGCGATCAATGAGCTTTGATGTCATCTTGTTGTGTTGAATTAAAAGCAGCAGACAATAAAAGCAATAATAATACAAACGCTGACATCACAGTGACCCTGAAACAGGCCGGACCAAATCAATACCTGGGCTGAAATTTCCCCTCGCTGTGCTTGGATAGGTTTACATATACACCGCAACACACACACACACACACACACACACACACGGAACCCGGTTCAATTCCTTTATAAATCTCCTGCTTACAAACACTGACACCCAGAGGACGTGTGGATGTGATACTGGGGCAACAAACACAGCAGACGGGACATTATTCTTTCCACACACACACACACACACACACACACACACACACACACACACACACACACACACACACACACACACACACACACACACACACACACACACACACACACACACACACACACACACACACACACACAGTATAAACTGAGAATATGATGCAAAATTTAAACAGCATTATAAAAACACAAAGATGTACAAAAAAACACAAACCAAACACTGAGAAACACAAACATACCAACATATGTACAGACATATAGAGAACACACGAACACACACACGAACACACACACACACACACACACACACACACACACACACACACACACACACACACACACACACAGGGCATGAACTCAATACCCAGAACAGAATGAAGGATTAAAATCCCTGTTTGTTTTCAGAAAAGATCAATAGAGAGAAGAAGAGAGGAGAGGAGGAGAGAGACAGTTTGTCAAACCACTCACTCTTCACTTTCTTCTTTACTTATACAATTTGAAATTCCAATAACTTCATTTTATTTTATTTTGTCCTTTTACTTGAATCCTTCATCTTTTACTACCTTCCCTCCACTTTTCATTTGCTTTAACGCAGCAAACAAGGGGAGGAAAGGTGGAGAGGGACAAGAAAGAAGGAAAGAAGGAAGAAAAGCGTAAGGATTTTAAAAGAAAGGCAGAAGGAGGTAGAAGGAGAGGAAGGAAGCGAGGGGTGAATAGAGAGATGAGAGAGGAGAAATACGAGCAGGAGGATGAATATTTAATGCTGTCTGCAGAGAAGCAGCCCAAACACACACACACACACACACACACACACACACACACACACACACACACACACACACACACACACACACACACACACACACACACACACACACACAGAGTAAATGTGAGATACAAATATGTTATAGCATATTTATAATGTGGGCACTTAATTTATCACTGTTAATCAGCTGAGAGAGGGAACCAGGGAAACTGTAACTATATTCTACAAAGGTCTACATGAATTATCAAAATTTGATTCAAATGCACCAATACTAGTGCTTTTAACTTCTGCAACATTTGTTTGACGGGGAGATCCATCTCATCAAATCAAGCGCACACAACTTCTCCCTCAGCGTCATCGACAAATGAAAAGACCGCGTTAAACCATGTGATCAATCGTGAGCAGGCAGAAGATAAAAGAAACTAAAACTAATGTCTGAGTGAGCGAGTAAAACACAGAAAGCCCAGAAGGTTTAAAGCAGCAAGAATAAGAACAAAAACAACAAGAGATAAGAAAAGGGGATGTACATTTGTCCAGCACAGATTCTGACAACAAGTCTTTAAAGAGGTTTAAAGATAATCCTAAGAGTTAGTGGCTCCATCGCTGCAGTGAGGAAGGGGGGCACAGAACTCTTTTTGTAGGGCTGCTCAATTATGGCAATAAATCATTGATTTCATGAAACATCATCTATTTATAGAAAAACACATCTTTCAAAGTGGATTTCTTCAAACGTTACATATATTTCAACTTACAGCGAATGAAAAAGGAAATGCAATATGTACAGCGGCTTCACTTCTCCTTATTCAGTTCTCTGTGTGATACATTTGAATTTCTCACTAATTCATTCCGTGATTAATGTGCTTGGCGATCAGCGACACGCTGTCAGCTCTGGGCACGTTACCCACACACCCACAGTCATCACTGAGAGTGGATTCATGTGCTGCAAGCTGCCATATGCTCTGGCTCCACCATGGTCAAATAAACATAGCAAAAGTGCCCTCTTGGATGCCCCTGTGGTAGATAAAACCTGATAACGTGCCCTCTAGTGGACAAAATGTGGAAACGTGCCCTTAAGGGTGCTAATCCTAACCCTGACTAAGCTATTTCACCACAGAGTCCACCACCGCAGCGGCCTACCGCTGTAAAAGAAAGGGGTGCAAAACAGAGCTGACAATAGGTATGGACATTTGGACAAGCCTCATACACCACCCCGACATGTTGTTCGTTCTTCAAAAAGTGCAAAATTCAAAAAATGTTATTCATATTCTGTCTCCCGGACCCACACACACACACACACACACACACACACACACACACACAGAAACAGACACACCTACAGCATGAGCAGCTGGATGTGCTAACCACAGCAAATAGCAGCTTAGTATCATTGGTTCCGGTAAACAGTAAAGTGAGACCCAGAACACACACACACACACACACACACACACACACACACACACACACACACACACACACACACACACACACACACACACACACACACACACACACACACACACACACACACACAGTGGGTCGTGGTGTCAGGTCAGCTCTTGTGTGCTGCAGATGTAAACTAAAAGCTTCTATCGAACGCCTCAACTGCTGCGGTGAGGAGGCTCCCCAGGGAGGACGAGGAGGAGGAAGAGGAGGAGGAGGAACAGATGAACCAACGACAGAAGGATGAAGGATGGAATGATAGAAGAGAAGGAGGAGAAAGATGAAGAGGATGAGAAGGAGGCTGGGAACACTGCCCAACACTGACACTGCTGACAACTGAGGGAGAAACATGAGCCTGGACCTGAGGGCTACACACACATACACACACATACACACACATACACACACACACACACACACACACACACACACACACACACACACACACACACACACACACACACACACACACACACACCCCACCCACGCGCAGCACACCTGACATACACACAATGACACAAAACCAGGGATCACAACACTGTTTATTAATATTAACATGCAAACACACATAAATATAAACACAAACACACACGTGATACCAACCCAACCAATAAATCCAAAAACAAACCCTTTAATTAACCCTTTTTTCGATTACACAGTTTTTATCCTCATCATCCTGCTTACGTAAATACCACGGAGGACATGAACTGACTCATTTATGAGTAGAAATGACTAAATAAATTAGTGATATCATTTATTGGGCACACACAAGTTCCCACCCAGGGTGGACACCAGAATAATACTACTGCAGTGGTGAAACATCTGCCAACCAAGAACATAACTTCTTATAACATTAAAATGCAAACAAAGGACTCTCATATAATCATATATTGAGCAATTTAACATGCACTGGTCTTCAATCTTCATCTGAAACCTGCAGTGTTGAACCTCTGGCAGTGAAGGTAATTACACAAAGAATTTGGTGTCCAGCACAGTGTATCATACGGTCAGTGCTCAACACAAAACCCACAGTTCAACTAACAATGAGTGAGTCCCTATCTCAACAGAAACAATCCTCTCTGGGATCCAACGAAGCACACAACACTCAGAGACAACCACTGGCCAACGAAAATAAAACCAAGTGACTTCAATGGACAAGTTTAGTGACTCTCCAACAACTCTGGAGTAACCTCCAGTAGTCTGGCCAGTGAGCTGCTGTCAATCTGAAATTGAACTATGAAATTCAGACTTCTTAGCTCTTTGCCAGTGATTAGCAAGTTAACCCTTCACTCTCGGGATAGGCTAGACTGCTTCCACTGGTGAGTAGTGGTGCCATTTTTGCTTTAAAGAACTGGCATTGCTGGTTGATGCCAAATAAACCAATACTAGTGCTCCAGCACAAGAAAGTTGCCACACTCTGTACAGCATACTGCAAAACACAGAGATGGAGCTGGCGGTGATAGGTACACACAAAACACTGCACACACGTGTGAGGAAGCACAAATACACAGAAACAAGCATGTTTACAAATGGTTAACACACACACATACGCACTCCCTGTTGGCCATGGCCCACACAGACAGCTTGTCATCCTCAGATATGACAAGAACCTTCTGTCGATATGAAACCAGACCGAAGCTCCGCTGCGTGCATTTATGAAGGGATTCTTGTATCTCCACGTGGGATTTGAGAGCCAGCTGGCAGTGATATGTTAAACCAAACACACGGCTACCTACCCCGCCTTCATGCCCCTTGTGCCCTGACCCTGTACCCTGCAAACCCCCCCTGCTGATGATAATCAATGTAACATCATCTGTTAAGACAAAACTGCCATTAGGAAAACTGAGTGCTAGTATGTTAAGTGTTCTCTTGCTGGCCTTT
Organism: Dicentrarchus labrax; assembly: GCF_905237075.1. Taxonomy (NCBI): domain Eukaryota; kingdom Metazoa; phylum Chordata; class Actinopteri; family Moronidae; genus Dicentrarchus; species Dicentrarchus labrax. The sequence continues at coordinate 23,432,583 of NW_026136702.1, forward strand.
TACCAAGCTTGTCAGGGTGGAGAGAGAAGGTTTAGGATTAAAAGCAGTTTATCAACTTTTATCCTTAGAAATAATTCCCATCTCTGTCCGTGTTTAAAGAGCTCCAGAGGTGCACTAACCTAAGTTGTCACAACCATAGAGAGTAGATTAACAGCAGCTGAAAATCTTGTTTTTGCTGACCTCCACCACCAGCCCTAGTCAGAGACAAGAATTTTATCCATAATAAATGAAACCTTGATCACTCTAGTTTACTATGTATAAAGTTGTGGCTAAAAGCAATTTATAACCGGTATTATACAGAATAACAATAATGAAAACTGGCAATTTTGATGATTGATTGCACATTTGCAGAAGCAAAATGTCAAACATAAGCTTGTTCCAGTTTCTCAAATGTGATGATTTGCTGCTTTTCTCTCTTTTATATAATTTTAAAATTATTAATTATTAGACATTTTATAGACAAACATGCATTCAAACATTTTTCAAATCTGAAATCTATAATAAAAATGATTGTTTTTGCAGCCCAGGTGTTTTGCAATGCGTTGCCCCTTTAAAGGTGGGATCCCATAGGAACAGATTCACAGACACATCATCGGTGTGTTTAGGTGATCGAGTCAGAGAGAGCAAAGCAGATGTGGTGGCTGTTAGGGGAGTAAGAGGAGCTGATCACACAGACAAACACACACACACACGAGTTGGCTGTACTGAAGCCCCCGTGGGATGGACTGCTTCACCAGCTGTGTTCTGACACACAGGAACACTGAGGGCCTGGGGACACACACACACACACACACACACACACACACACACACACACACACACACACACACACACACACACACACACACACACACACACACACACACACACACACACACACACACACACACACACACACACACAGCTCAGATCACATGTGTACACTCAACCATCTCTGGATCTGAAAGAAACAAACTAATGGATATGCACACAAACACTGTGCCACAACACAACACAACACAAACATAATGAAAAAAACATCTCGAAGACAAACCTTATTCATATTATGCTTTTTTTTCTAATCCAAAGCCTCACAGTGTTCCTATATTCAGATATTGTACTGATATTTAGGGTGTCTTTTATTCCATTGTCTCTTCTTGTGTCACAACGTACAACAATAAAGAAATATATTTTAAAATCATAAAAAAGATAACATACTGACAGGAGTTTCTATTATTTTGTCCATCTCATTTAAATCTAAAAGAAACACAACACAGTTCAACTGCATCAAAGACTACAGCCTCCAAAATGATTATAGAGTTGAATCAACACCTCTCTCTGACTGTATATATTAATAATATGGCACATTGGCAATTAAAACATTTGGAGAAAAAAAAAGTTGTCTTTTTGTCCCCATCCTTCACCTATTCTCTGAGCCGACGGCTAAACTTAAAATCTCACAAAAACACACAAACGCACGTCTCCCTGCTTCTTCATCAACACACACTTATCACTGCTTCTGTCTTGATATCTGACGAGGATGAGGAGGAGAAAAGTGAGGAGGAGAAAAGTGAAGAGGAGAACTGAGAGGAGGAGAGGAGCGGGAAGGCTAGGAGAAGAAGGATGAAGAAGAGAGGAGGAGGTGTGTTTATTCGTCTGTGCAACAGACACTTGACCTGGTTTCTCAGAGCTGCTCTGGGCCAACAAACAGCTGGAGACACTCACACACGTACACACACGTACACACAAGTACACACACACGTACACACGTACACACACACACACACACACACACACACAGAGGAATGGATATGCACATGTATACACTGGCAGGCAAATAAAGAGAAAAATACTCTATAATTATAATCATTCAATACTTCCACTTCACAAGTAGACATTGTGTACATGCCAATCCCTCTCAATTGTATCCACGTTTCCCTCACCTGCGTCCTTTACTTGCATCTGAGAAGATGAGGAAAGATGCAGCACAAGATGAAACTGAATCAGTTTCTAATGATGCGGCCAATGGTCAGCTTTCACAGCTCTGTAGTGGTTTTTTACGGTTTGGTGTTTGTATTTGCCGTGTAATAATAATAATAGCATTAATAATAAGAGTGGACGGTTACATCTGCCAGAGCAGCGGTGTGACTCTCTGTGTTTCCTGTGTATTTATAGTGCGTCCAGACCTGTGGTTTGACCTGGACAGGTTTCGATGTACACAGACACGGGGGGCTGTTGAGATGGAAGACAGTCCATCCATCCATCAGCTGGGAGGAGAGGAGGCGACAGGAGGGTGGGGTCAAAGAGTCTTCGGAGACAGACAGGGTGAGAGACAGGTGAAAGAGAGAAGGGGTGAGTTAAGGTGAAAGACAGAGCTGAGGTGTGTGTGTGTGTGTGTGTGTGTGTGTGTGTGTGTGTGTCAGAAAGAGAGGGGGAAAGAGATGGGTTTAAGTGACACAAAGAGGTGGGCTGTGTGTGTTGGAGTGAAAAGAAAGGAAACAGACTGACAGACGGACGAACGGACACACAGATGCCTAAACTGCTACAGTGTGTGTGTGTGTGTGTGTGTGTGTGTGTGTGTGTGTGTGTGTGTGTGTGAGAGACAAAAAGCTGATGTCTTTACTTTGTAAAAAGCTGAAAGTTGATCCAGTTGTCCACTGCACAATTTGATACGAGAGGACCAGTCTGACTGCGCACACACACACACACACACACACACACACACACACACACACACACACACACACACACACACACACACACACACACACACACACACACACACACACACACACACACACACACACACAGTTCTGTAGATTCATCATCAGCTTATGTTTCAGCAACAGTGCAACAACGAGTCTGCTTGAACAGCACTTAGACACACGCACGGACACACAACCCAACCTTTATGTGCACAAACACACACGGCCGCTGGTTGTAGCCCGATGTGTTCGGTTGAGTCAAGCAGAGTAGCGTGAAACAGAGGACAGTCATCACTGAGTCAATTAAAATAAAGCAGATTTAAAAGTAGAATGGAATGCAGCAGAGCCCCGTGTGCAGTGAGAGAAAAGGCACTGACAATAGACTGAAGCTTCAGGAGCATCAGTGAAGACGTATTTTCACTCAATCTACTCACTTACAAAGAACTGGAAAGTTGAACAGTTGGCCCCAGTTCCACCTAAAACAAAGCAAATCCAATACTTATCTGTCCCTTGGTTCTCACCATTGTTGAGAAGCCACACTGATGTTGACTCTGGTTTGACCTCTTGCTGTATCCAACCTCTTTTCGATTGGAGCCTTTTCTGCCTCTGTGTTTCTTTTCTTGCTTTGTCTAGCAGTTCAGGCTGTTGTAGGTAGAGGTGGAACTATACATTTTGGCTGCTATTTCACTGACATTCTTGTGAGACTAGGTGGACAGCTTGAGCAATATCTGCGTGGCTGGCTTGTGGAAGACTCCGGAGTGTGTCCAGGTAGGTAATAGAGGTCAGCCAGCCAATCATTTCTTTCAGTGTAAATGAAATGATTGGAGTAAATAATGTAAAGAGAAATACAACCAATATAATAAAAAAATGCATCTGTTACAGATTACCTACTCTAGCTTTAATTAAGTGATTCTTCCTCATTTGTTGACAAAAGATCACACTGTACAATATTTTAAAGCTGCACTAATGAAAAAGCTAAAAAGACAGATATTTTTCTCAGGAGTTGGTGAGACCAAGCCAGAAGTAAAAGAGTGAATATTGGACTTGTTCATCAGGTAGCCATAAACACCACTCCAATGGGATCAAGCTTACACTGACAAGTTGTAAAACTAAATTGGTCGATACATGTGCTGCTTTCCATTCAAAGGAGCGCAACAGAAGGTCAGTCACTCACATTCTACTTGTAGGAAACAACAATGTTACTTCTTATAAGTGAACATCTTTTTTTCACCTCACAAAACTTTTCACACGTTTGTGAATCTTAGAAAACACGTGTAAATACTGTCTACACCATGTTCCCTCCACAGTCAGTGAGCTGGAAAACATGAATCCCCACACACACACACACACACACAGACACACACACACACATCTGGTCCCATGTTCTCTCAACTGACGTACACACAACCACACACACAGGAATGACACTAGGAACAGTGGGTCTGGATAAGCTGCAGCGTGATTATCTCTTTGGGCAGCTTCACGGGTCGACCAAGGGTTAACCGCCTCAGCGCGCCAGGGAGGCATGTATAGAGTTTATACCGTCGTGTGTGTGTATATGAGTGTGTGTGCATGCATGTGTTTGCAAACAGGCTGACAGCCAAGAAGAGAACATTAGACCAGATTGCTCTGTGTGTGTGTGTGTGTGTGTGTGTGTGTGTGTGTGTGTGTGTGTGTGTGTGTGTGTGTGTGTGTGTGGTATAGTGTATGTATTTACACGTCTGTTAAGCCGTTAGTCATGAGCTAATGGGGCCAAAGCAGTGTGTGTGAGTGTGTGTGTTTCCATGCATGTGTTCCTGCAGTAGAGTGCAGGAATGTACAGAATGTACATATGAGGCTTTGTCAGTGTGGCAGTTGCTCTAGAACATGGTATTAGACTTGCAAAGGGGGGTCAACAGGGACGTGGACGTGTGTGTGTGTGTGTGTGTGTGTGTGTGTGTGTGGGGACAGACTTCTATGTGGGTTATGCTTCATTTAAACGAAAGGCGGAAATGCACTGGAGGCGTTGGATGTACAGATTTTCCTAACGTACAAACTGTTCCAACTGACCGACATGCACTGGAAAAAACAACGGACGTTGCATCAAATACTGAATTTGAAGCAAAGACTTATTAACTCAAAAATATAATACAATGCCTGCAAAATCAAGCATTTGATTTTGTTACAATACATGTAATTATTCTGAATTTTGCATGGTCCAAAGAAGACATAAACATGCCCGTGAGCATAAAAGAGGGTCAAGTATGTCTTCACAGTGTGGAGGCCTTATAATGTTTCTGAAACAGATAGCGAAGTTGCTATTTGCTATATTGCTATTGCAAAATGTAATTACACATCTTAAGAGCCTTCATCCTGATAACTGCAACAAATTTGTGTAGAAGAAAGAGAAATCAGTGAAAGACACCAGTAGTAGTCGGACTTTGTGGACTACGTTGAGCCTCACGCTACGGGGTGCCTACATGATGTCACATGTATTTTTCTGATGTGGCCTTACCTCAACAGCAAGCTGTCATCCTATTTTTTAAATTATTTATTCAGTTAATATATTATTGAGTTGAAGCATCAGTCTGTAAAGCATATGTAGCCTGCTAATTTAGGCTCAGTTATTCATCAGTGTGAAAAGAGAACACTATGTCTATCAATGTCCTTTCAGTTGACTTTAATTACTGTACAGTTGTAGAATGAACTTACGTTCGAATGATCCCTGTGGACAAAGATCACATTCATTTACCTGATTTGCAAAATAGGTCAAATTTGCCCTGACTGTTGTCTCAGAGAGAGCATCATCCAAACCTGTTAAAGTAGGATGAATTTTATAGTTTAGATGTGAACGTGTACATTTATTTTTTGTCTGCATCTGTCAGTGGGCCATCACAGTAAGAGTAGGCATAATAATATGTTAATTCCCCCACAGGAGACAATTGTTGTTCTCTGCAAATAGGTTGGGAAAAAAGACTTGCATATATCTGCAATCAGCCAAAATTAGCTGGAAAATATGGGCATATCTGCAAAAATCTAATATTGTGAATAAACAGGAACGCGGTGTAATGTGATGTAATCGCTCCTATGAAGTATCACAAGTGGAAGGTCAGGTCAAAGGTTAGAGCATAAGTCTCTAACCTTTGACCTGCCTGCTACTGATTAGCTTGCTGGAAATAAAAAGTAAATTCTGCCTACAGCATTTCCCCTCTTAAACCTCGACTCAAAAAGTGAAGACACGCAATTACACATCAACAATAACTACAACTACAAACTGTGGAAAGGACAAGAAAGGCTGATATCATAAAAATACCACATGTGAGTTTGTAGTTGTGACCTCATGAAGAAATGCCTGTGTGTCTGTGAGGTACACAAATGCATACATACACAACACATTTAAATGTGTGTGTGTGTGTGTGTCGCCTCAGTCTAATGATGTGGAAACACTGAACGCTCCACATCATCACTAAGAACATGAAGAGATCTCATTGGCCCTGACACACACACACACACACACACACACACACACACACACACACACACACACACACACACACACACACACACACACACACACAGAGAGAGAGAGAGAGAGAGAGCCATACTAAGACATATAACCACACATTAGGATGAAACACAGACTGTGTTCAGTCAGTAAGTGAGATTGTTGGCAGAGAGTGAATGAGGTTTCTTATAATTCCATTCACTTAATTTAGATTTCTTCCTCCATTCAGGTACATAAAGTGAAACAGGTCAGCCCCTTCTAGAGATTTAAACACTGTTTACGTGCCACAAACAAAAAGTGGAACAGAAAAAACATCAGGCTGATGATTTACCTGTTCATACAGGCCTACTTTTATCCTAATGGTGGCGCTACAGCAAAGGCCAGGAAGTCCCAAAATCAAAAGGATCCTTCGTGTCGGGTTCAGATATGGAGCTTATTAAGACTTACACACACAGTACACATACTGAGCTGTGGAGCCAGGGTATTTTCACATCTAACGGTGGTGAATTTAGGGTTTATTTCCACTAGTTTGACCACAAAGAATACAGTTAAAAGGTGATGCTCCAAACAAGACTCTTATTCTGGGGACGATGAGGAGGCAGCAAGGACAGGAGAGGAAGAGAGCGGGACGGAGTAAGACAGGAGAGGGATGGACTGGGACAGGAGAGGGACGGACTGGGACAGGACAGGGACGGGAGAGCGGCGAAATGGTAAAGGGGCAAGGGAGGTCGGGGGCACCATAGAGGCAGCGTGAGTTGGTGATAGTTGCAACAGTGTAAAGACTAATGAGAACAGTTTGGTGACTTTTATTTCGTTTTATCGAGTTTGAATAATGTGTTTAACAACGTCTTAGTTCGGTATAAGAGAGAAACTTTAGAGGGCGGCTGTGCCACAGAGGCAGAGCAGGTCAATCCCTAATCGGAAGGTTGTTGGTTCGATCCTCTGACTTCTCCCGCCACACGTCAAAGTATCCTTGAGCAAGATACTGAACCCCAAATTGCTCCCGATGCTGTGCATCAGTGTGAATGTGTATGAATGTGTTAGTTTCTGTTTGATGTTGGGTGAATGTGGCACTCGTAAAAGCGCTTTGAGTGGTTGGAAGACTAGAAAGGCGCTATACAAGTACAGATCATTTAGCATTACCAGAAGGTGTGCGGTTGTATTTTTCTGTTTAATGGGGAAAACTTTTCTTTTCCTTTCTTGAAATTTTAGTTAAGTTTATTTTGTTCAATAAAGCTGTTTGAACTTGTTGCATGTAGAGAACTCGCTGCTCACCTCCCAGCTAAACCTACTGGGGCGGTGACTGAGGGGGTTGGGGCACTGGCACAGCACACACAGATTGTTGGACTGACAGTGGCCGGTTGGAAAATTTTAACATATATCCCAACCCTACATCACATTGACACAAAATGTACTATTGCCCCAAAGCAACCCTGCTTACTGAATTGCGACAATTCTCAAAATAAACTAAAACAGAGATAGTAGAAAGGTTTGTTACTATGGTAGAAACAGTATAGAAAAATCTCTGTTAGTAGACAGATTTTAATCATCTCCAGTTCTATCATCAAGCCCTAACAGAATAAGCTGTGAAGTAATGAAAGTAATGTTTTCATTATGCAGTAAAATGCTTTCCTGTCGGTGTTTTTATTATTATATCTGATGTTTTTGGATTGATATTACTGCTGCATTAATGTTGCATTTTACTGCTGTAGATGTTTATGGTTAAGCTTACTTTTTTTAAACTGTGGGGGAGTTTTGGCCTTGATGCCCCAATAAATTTGTATTTATCGAAGGCCATGGTGACCTTTTTTCCAAGACTGAAAAACTACCGGTTTTGTAGTGGCACCCAAATATGGGCATATGAATACACTATCAGACACATACAATTAGGGAGTTTTAAGTTTAAACACCAGCATCATTCTTTATTCACAAGGAAGTCTCCAAAATGTAAAAATCACAAGTAAAGTAGGCGATGGACTGAATGTGTGAATGTCGGGTTTGCTGATCCCGTGAGCAGAGGAGACTTTATAAATGAGGAGGAATCTGACTGACGGTATTGAGACCAGGCCGTTGTCTGCTACTGTTGTTCTCATCGGGGCCGAGTATCGACGGCGGTGTCCCCTTCCCTCTTTGTTCGATACCTGTCCTCCGCTTCCTGTCTGCGCGACACCCGACGCCGCCGCTGTAAGTGTGTGTGTGGCTTATGCTGCAGTATTTGCAGGCAGAGCGGGTGAGCTGGGATAAGGTTGCATGTTGTTCTTTTCATGGCAGCATTTTCCTGAGTGATGGAATCCCTGAGAGGATTTAATGTTGGTGGCAGACACGAGCCTCGCTGACCATAAACACTGTGTCTCACTGCACAGCTGTCTCACTGCACAGCTGTATGCAGGACTCAGGTGAGAGAAAGGCAGGGAGACAGGTGGCACAGAAATATGTGCATGTTTACAGTTGACTTCATTAGCCATGTTTACATCAACACATTTTGAAGTATCTCATAAGAAAAGTTTGATGGAAATCACAAAATCTGAAAAAACTTTGCCAAAAAAGTTCTGACAAAACTTAACTGATGAGCTGTTCTGGTCCAACAGTCTCCTCATCGCTCTCATGGCTCTATAATACATCCATGATCACTGCACACAGATCTGATAGGACCTTCCTCACATCAATACAAAAAACTAACAGAAAATTGTTTTTCACTGTTTGAGGTTTGACTGCAGCTCTTTTAATTACCTCATCCTTTTGTTTCCTCTTCTTTTGGTTTTCTGACTGGAGAATTGGCACCAACTGCTGCTTATCTCAACGAAACAACTCCTAATAAACAAGTATTCATTCATTTTCTTTTGTGATACATTTAGATGGAAACGCAGCTTCTGATGAAAGACCCAAAAACATTCAACTGACTTCTGTTTAACGTTACTGACTCTCAAATACTCAATCTATCTGGAGAGTAGGGCTGGGTATTGTTAAGAACCTCACGATTCGATTTTGATTCTTTAGGTCACAATTCGATTCGATATTGATTTAAATGCTTTGATATCGATTCAGTGCCGACTTCAACGACTCCAAAACCGACGGCGATTTCTGTCATGTGTTTGCGTGTTGGTATTGCGTATCTTGGTTCCAGTGTGTATACCATCTTCTTAAAACCCCCGTTTTCCATGACACTGTACGGTCGTAGGTCCTTTACATATGAAGACGGCCACAGACTCTGTTATCTTCTGTGCGCGGGCAGAGTTTGGCGGCAGTTTGCAAAGGAAGGATCTGTTGAGTTGCGTCTGTTTTGAATCCACAGGTTTAGCCGCGGGTTACTACAGAGCATCTGCATGGTGTCGGCTTAAGTGGTTGCGCAAATTTGTTGTGTTATTGCAGTATTTTAGTACTGCCTGGCACAGCTTACGCACTACCTTACCTTTGTCTATTTCCTGTGTTCCGGGTTTACACTGCTTTTAAAGTTGAAGGCGCTGGTTTAACACTGCTGCTAACTGCGTTGGTTGCCATGTTGTGGTTGTGTGGTCGAATGCGGCCTCCGTCCCTACAATGCAAATCACACAGAGGTGTTGCTCAACGTGCCCCCACTGGCCAGGGGCTTGAATCGATTCAGAGGATTTAATGAATCGATATTGAATTGGGAAAAAATATATTGCAATGCATTGGTGAATCGATATTTTTACCCACCCCTACTGAAGAGGCCAACAAAATTCATCAATTTAATAAACTTGCACTCTCCCACAGACCTTACTTCCTCTTTAACCTTAAAATCTAGACACTTGGCTCCCATGGTCTCCCATACCTGCAAGCACTGCTGCCTATATGGAAGTTTGAATTTGTTCTTGTGTGTGCGTGTGTGTGTGTGCGTGTGTGCGTGTGTGTGTGTGCGTGTGTGCGTGTGTGTGCGTGCGTGTGTGTGCGTGTCTTTTGGCGTCCTAAATATAAGCTCGTCACATCGTCCAGAGCGAAGCCAGTGGACAGCTCAGCTGAGGCAGAGAAATGGTTTTAAGTGCTGCTGCTCTGCTCACACAGCACACTACGGAACACAAACACACTTTCACAGTTGAGACCAACACTGGTATTTATGGAAGCTACTGACAACCAATATTTCATGCACATATTCAAAAAGCCCAAAACTCTCAGTACTTAATACTCCCAGAGCAGAACAGGATTTTCTGCAACAGTATTTGGACACATCACAGGACACTAAAATCCCCCGCCAGAATAAAAACCACAGCAGAGTACCCGTCGACATGAAGCAATGAACTGCAGGTGACAGGAAACTTGGGGCAGTGAACGAGACTGTGTGAAAGAGACTGTGTGAACATTTCTGACCGTAGGCAGCGACAATCAAAGCCCAATGTAGGGCTTTATCTGGTCACATATTTGCCATTGTATTCGGTGCATTTACAATGACAAACAATGCAGAAACATCAGCAAGAGATGCTTTAGTGGTCTGATCAATGCAGGAAAAGTAAGATTTATGTACTTGATTAGTTTTTCAGTGTTAACAGTGAAAAAGCGAATATTGTTTATTACAACTAATCATTATCAGTAATTACAACACTGTACTCGTCAAGTTCATATCTTCGACCTGGGAACAGGAGCAGTCAGACGATCTGACTGCGAATTGTGTGCTCACGGCTACAGTAAGTACAGTAGGTCAAACCTGAAGCAGGAAGCTGGTCCATTTTATGGCTGGGTGATCTGGACCAAAAGTCATATCCCGATATATTTAGGTTGAATATCGATATACGATATAAATCCCGGTATTTTTTCCACAAAGTGAGAGCAAATGTTCAGTTTTTTTTTTTTTCTCTCTCTCTCTCTCTCTCTCTCTCTCTCTCTCTCTCTCTCTCTCTCTCTCTCTCCACACACACACACACACACACATATACACACCTACACACACGTTGTGACCAGAAGTTAGACTGCATTATAACTTTTAAATTAATATTTTCAGAAGGCAGTAAGGCTGTTACCACTCACCAAAACTGCTACCGTTATTACACAAGCAAGTACAATTACGTTAAAACAACGTAACGTAGGTTAACGCTATTACTGAGCTGTACATTAGGTTGACTCAGCAACAAGTGTCTGTAACGTTAGTAACATAACGTTAATGACATGATAAAGATTTGCTGCCTGTAAACAGAACAAGCAACCCATCCCGACTAAAACCACACTCAATATTAACGTTGGGTTTTGCTAACATAAATCATGCCGAGCTTAACAAGCTAACGTTAGCTAATGTTAGCAGGTTAAGTTACCTATAACATCAGTTAATTACTCAGCAGTTAGCTAACCTAACAGTCTGACAACGTTACAGTCTAAATTATGGATGTGAACACAAACATTACGTTAGGTTATTGAAAGAGGAGGGGTGGTGGCGGGGGCGCGGGGAGCAGTGCAGAGGGCTCCGGGTCAGCAGCTTGCTTGGAGCAAGGACCACAGCGCAAATCTGAACTATATCGATATATATCACATTTAAAAATATATCGATATATTTTTTATATCGATATATCGCCCAGCCCTAGTCCATTTGGGTAACAATTTTAATGTCAACCTTCATTGTCTCTCCCAAATAAGTCCGTCTAGTTACTGATAGAATTGATGGACCAAACTAGAAGAATAGGACTCGAGTTGTTATAAACTGAAAATAAATAACAAGACTTTTAAATACCATTATGAATGCAATTAAAAACCTACTTCATCTCTATACTGGCCTAAAAAAAAGTACAAAGCATATGAAGGGGGATCGGTATTTGGTTCCATGTTGGCTTCATTTTGTAGTTGTTAGAGCATGATTGATACAAATGTTTCGCAAAAACACCATTAAAAGTGAGACTGAAAAATGCAGCTTTACACAAGTAACGTCAACTTCATTCATTCAATCAATTTTTAAGACCTGTCAAAATCATATTTAAGACATTTCAAAGCCTAAAATTCAGATTCTTTGATTTGACACGTTTTAAGACCCTGGGGCACCCTGTTTATGGAGAGGGAAAAAAATGTGCTCGTCAATATGACAGATGTGTTCTCTGTGTTGTAGCACCGGAGGGTAAAAACAGACGCTGTGAAGGACTCTGTTTCTTCAACATGCCCTTTAAAGTGCCATATTTTGACTGAGGTGCCCCCCTCAAACACACGCACACACATACAGTATATACAGATACACACACACACCTACATCAGCAGCAGTAGTAGCCCCCCTGGTGAGACGACACTGCTAACACACTTCCTAAAGACTTCACAGTGTGTGTGCATAAAGCTGCAGCACTCACACATGCTTCCATGTGCATGTGTTTAAGTGTGTGTAACTGTCAATCTGTGTTTACTGTGTGTAGACAGGTATCTCCATGTGTTAATGTCTGTGTCCGAGTCTCAAAGAGTGGGGTTTTTTTTGTGTGTTTCTGCCAGCCTGTGTACATCTGTGTGTGTGTGTGTGTGTGTGTGTGTGTGTGTGTGTGTCAGTTTGCATGTGTCTATCTGCATCTCCCTCTGTCACTGCGTTTGTTTTATGTGTGTGTGTGAGTCTGGATGTGTGTGCTCACCCATGCTGTTGGTGGAGCTGCACCACATCAGCAGACAGCCGGTACACAGCAGGTTGAGAGCCCCAAACAGCAGGATCCTCCACGACTGGAAACGACAACAAACAGACAAAATAACTGTTAAAGAACAATGACAAAAGGAGCAGAGTGGCTCAACCTTTGACCCCCCACAGGGGTCATTCATTATGCACATGGACTGATGGGGATCTTATTCCTTTATGTAATGTTCCTTTAGGAGAAAAAAAAAAACAAAATCATGCCATACTTAATTCCTGATGAGAATTTTGAGACTAGTCAATTTATCGGACGATTTCAGATTATCACAGAAATATCAGTGTCAATGTAAAAACTGTCAGAGAACTTTTGAAATAATTTGTCTACCAGAGAACACTGACACTTTGCACTAAAAAAGGTCCCCTGAGTACAGAACAATTCTTATCAAACAATTTATTGGCTAATATATTGTTATTAGGCGTTTTAAAACTAACCTAAATTATATTAAATCAGTGAAAAACATCCTAAGGCCTTTTTTAATGGAAACTGGAAATGAACTAAAGACTAATTTAAAAGCCAAAATTTCCAGTTAAAACCAAATGTTGATTATCAGTAGAGAAGGACAGGAAATCCATAGATAGGGACTGTTTGTTATTTATCTGTTTGTGTTTTATCATGAGCCCCCCAAAAAAATATTTCTCACTGAGCCTCCCTGACTGACTAGGGGAAAAAGCATGACCCCCCTCTCCACCATAACTCACCATATTTGATTATATTCACAGCAAATGTAGGTAGTATTCTCCAATACTATAAAAAGCAACCATTTTGCCATTACTCTGATCTGTGACTCTTAAACCTTGGTCCTCTGACGTCCTTTGTCCGGACTAAAAGCAAACTACCAGCCCGACTTACTGCGTCCTCTCCTATAGTACTGTAAAAGTTGCCTATGACAATGTAAGCTCTGAATAAAATGCTAACTTTGATGGTCCAACAAATGCAACAACCACACAGCATGGAGGGAGTGAGAGTTCTCGTGGGCTGAGCAGGGTTTCCCCGACTGTCAGTCAGCGTCCCGCAGCAGACACTCTGGCAGATGACCAGCCGCTGTCTAATCTAAATCCAAACCTACAAACCAACTGGGAGCTGCTGTGTTTTGCTGCTGGATGGAGAGTGAGTTGCCTACCCCGTGGTCAACCTGGTATGTCTGAGATTTGGGGGAATTCTCTGACTGAACAAGGCCTGGCCGTGTGGCCTAACATGTTCGCTACAGTCTGAATCAGTTCATCACAAAAATACCAGCTCAGGGGAAGGTCACTTTCAGAGGACGTGAGAGCAGAGAACAGGCTGCGGAGAAAGAGCAGCTCTGCTCATCAGTAATATCTGCAGATTTTCACACTATATATTTTAGAAATGTATTTGCAAGGAATGTAGCTCTAACTGCAACTTTAATATACTGAACAAGTATTAAGGGACTTGGTAGTTTATTATTAATCATCTTCTGATGAATCTATGAGTCTACAGGCAGAATAAAAACACACATTAAAAATTCTGCCATTCTAAGCGACCCAAAGTCAACATATCCACATGCCGGCCAACAGGTGCATGCTGGGGCTGACTTTAATGGATAATCTAGCCATGAGTTCTTTAGTTGAGCTTTCTGCTACTACTTGATAATCCCAGTCACAGTAACAAATGTTGGGTGCTCAGTCTACAACCTCACAAGTCCACTATACGGTACAGTGTGTAAAGAATGTGCTCTGTCTCTTTTGGCTTCAGTGTGACTGTGTTTATGTGCTGCAGCGCAGCATTTATACTGCTGTATAGGAAGTACCAAGCTATTTGATTTACGCTATGTATTTATGCATGTTGCACGAGCCATGGTGGCCATAGCCTTTTCATCTTTCATTTTTGTTTAACTGCATGAGTTTTGTGCTATTTTCTGATGAAATCTACCAAGGCTACCTGAGGAAGGTGACTGTACATTTATAAGTTTTGGATGCATAGCCTGCAAAGTGCCCACCTAGTGGAAAAGTTAATTAGTTTAGATATTTCTCAATGTTATACTTTTTAGTATTAGGCAACCAAAACTAACTGGTCAAGGTTAGGAGATTGAGGCCTGACTGTTGGTAGGGGACAGGATGTGAACAACGGTCTCTGGTGTTTAAGTCCAGAACAAAGACCTTCCTATGAGGTTTTGTTGGACATTAAGGTCACCTTATTACTTCCTCCTTTGTTTCTGAGAGACGACCGTTCTTACTCACACAACAACCACAAGTCACCTCTCAGGGCAATGTAAAGATAGGTTGTTTAACTGTTTGGACAAATGCAGTTGTCTTTCATGGGTAAAACAATCTTGCTGTATAACAAAGACCAGGTTTTTTTGCCCCATACAATCTGTATCTGAGCCCATTCAACAGTGTTCTTACTCCATCTGGCTGGATGTCAATTCAGCAGAATTTTCAATGAAGAAAAAATAAAAATAAAACCTTGAGTCTAAACTTGCCCTCTGAGCAGAAAGAGAGAGAGAGTTTGTGTGTGTCAGGAGGAAGAGAGACAAGAAATGGAACAAGGGAACGTGTGTGTGTGTGTGTGTGTGTGTGTGTGTGTCCTGGCCTGTCACTTCGTGTTGGAGTCATATGCCGTGGTGGGGAGCGCCGAGTGCTGTGAAATCTACAATTACTGTGGTGTGCTGTGTTATGACAGCACTGGGGCGTCTGGTGACAGCACTAGCCAGCGACAGGCATGGGAGACCTACAGTGTGTGTGTGTGTGTGTGTGTGTGTGTGTGTGTGTGTGTGTGTGTGTGTGTGTGTGTGTGTGTGTGTGTTTGTGTGCATGGATGCGTGCATGTGCCTGTGTGTGCAAACAGAGAGACAGCATTTGGTCCAAAACATTCCCAACCCCCCTTCACGTACACATACACTCAGCGCCTGGAGGAGAGTGCACAGTTGTTAAACCCTGACGCACTGCTGCCCCCGTCCGTCCGTCAGTGGCGACGCCTGGCTGTCCGCCGGCATAACGGCATGCCAACATATTGAGGTTACATGTGACATTGGAGTGACAGAGCTGCATCGCCCGTACAGCTGCTCAGTCACCAGGTACTGTATTAAATAAGGAGCCCCCACTGACGCCAGGCCTGATTACATCATTGTTGAGCACCATGCCATGCTGCCGCATCACCGGCCAGTGCCGAGCAAATGTGTGTCACCATGGTGAGTAGAGGCGTGACTCATATTATCCTCTGAAGAAGAGAGGAAGAGGAAGAGGAAGAGCAAGAAGGAGAAGTCAGTTTCTTCATAACGGTCAGGGAGTATGTATGAGGGGATTTTTTTTGACCAAACTAAAACCTGCAGCATGCCGCCAACGCAAACTGCCAGGGCTCACTTCCAGTGGCAATGAGAAGACAAAAAATGTCCTCTCCCACTCTTTGTCTACTCAGATCGGAGCCGTCAGGGCTCTGTTTCTCCAGGGTGGCCGTGTTCTCCTCTCAAA
The DNA here is from genome assembly GCF_905237075.1 of Dicentrarchus labrax. NCBI lineage: Eukaryota > Metazoa > Chordata > Actinopteri > Moronidae > Dicentrarchus > Dicentrarchus labrax. The sequence goes on from NW_026136702.1 coordinate 23,448,775, forward strand.
ATAAACCTACTTACATAATGAATCAGCAGCGGCAGCGGCGGGCGGCGGCAGCCTGTTAACATGGACAGAGGAGTTTTCCGACTGGGTTGCTACAGCAGAAACGAGAGGACGCCTGGTCCTCTCACTCCCCTGTCCTCCAGTCATGTCTTTCCTCTGCTGACTGCCTGCTGTCCCTGCTCCAGTTTCATCGGGACATTTTGTTACTGCAACAGTGTCTGATGAGCTCAAACCGCAATGTCTATAAACATGAACTGTACAACGGACATGGTGAACGGAGTCTATTACTATTCTTAGGGCTACAGTTAACAGGGAACACAACTGATTTTACCCATACACGTTGAGTTTACTAGTCGTGAGAAATCCGAAGAGAGGTCTACAGGGTCTAATGAGGACACAGTAGTGAGTTGCATTGCACTGCCTCTGCTGCTTCAATATTGAACGTGACTTTTTAAATCTGTTTTTTCCACAAGTCTCCCAATTTTGTGGAGGAAGAATACTATCACTCAGTGTCCAGTAGGCAACAGCATTCAATATGATGAGTGCCTTGCAATAGACTGCATAGATGATCTATGCACAGTTTTATCATTTCTGATTAAGTAAGGAGTGATGGAGGAAGTCTGCTGACACTACAAATACATTTGTTTGATTTGTATTAATTCTTATTCTAACAATTTGCACTTCACAGTTTTACAGATGAGGTCAAAAGCACAGGAGCACATTCTGACCCTGTTCTTTAAAAGAAGATTTAGAGACTAACTGTCTTTCCTGGTCCACCCTGGGATGAGGAGGACTGATTTATAAGGAGGCCCTTTAAATGCAGCTCTATTGGCAGAAATGGAATATAATATTCATAAACTTATCACAGGTCTTTTGTGTAGAATGACTTGAAAATTAAGAATCGTGTTTGTTACCTTAGAGTAGTGGTTCCCACTACTTGACTAAACTGAGAATCCCTGACAAAGTGACATATTTTATGGATATTTCATATTATATTTAATGCATAACAATAACAGTAGAGAACAACTGTAAACTGTACAATGAACCCAAACTGTGAACACAATAACTGTCGGAAGTTTGTGTAAAACAAGTCATTTATGAGATGTGTTTTGATATTTTTAGGAATTTCTCATACAATCCTATGTCTGTATTATTATTCTTTATAATTTTTTAAAATGATACATACTTAATAGACAAATTCAGTGTTTTTCCCATTGATCTATTAGCTCTTTGGTTGTTTTAACTGCATACTTTATATAATATAATGCAGAACGAGGCTGTTTAGCAGAGCTTGAAGGCTCTAAAAATAATTTTGTTTAGTTTTCTTCACAAAAATGAACCAAATGCTGAGATATAGTCCTACAGTAGATATATTTTTAAAGTTAATATCAAGAAAGCCTCACAACCCCCAGCAAAGCTCTGGCGACCCCTAGGTTGGCAACCAGTGCCTCTTTTCTTCTTCTACGGAGTCCGCCGTGTTTCTACAGTAGCTCAGGACAGACAAATCAAACACAGCTGTAGATTTTTCACAAGCTGCAAGGCGAGCAGTATTCCGTTGGTTACAATCTGCAATCTCACAGCGAGATAACACTAAACCTACACACTGGTCCTTTAAACATGGGCAAATAATTAAATGTTTTTGCTTTTAGTAGACGTTTTAAGGGGTAAGGCTCATGAGAGGGACATGTCTATCCTCAAAGGTATTCATGGTGTTACCCTCGGTTGTTCACATGAAAGGTAACAGAAGTAGTTGTGAGAAGAGAGATAAGTTAAAATCCTGCATCCTCTCACACCTGAACATTCATACGGTGGGTGGGCTTGTCAGATCATCAGCTTTGGAAAGCACAAAAACTGTAACTCGCTAGAATTCTGCTGTTGGAAAGGTGTGTGGGGAGGATATTTCCAGAGCTCGTCAATTCAACAAGCACTTAGGTCTAGAGTCGGTTTCTGACATATAGATTTAAAGATAACAGATTTCAGCACAAAATATCATCCATCAGCGACTCTGGTGTAAAATATGCTGCTGTATCCGCCTGTAAAAACTCCTGTATCAGTCAAACTGTACCTGAAATCGGATGTTGACAAGACTTTGGTTTATTTCACAACACAAAAGGTAACAGGAGACCTGAGACGAGGGCGATGAGGTGCTGAGGAAGCACATCTCAACTTTCGCCGGTTTGAACTATGTTTGGCCCCTAAGCCGTGTACGACACCGTGTAATCCAATCCAAGGCTCTATGGGGAAGCAAGACCCCCTGCCAGTGTGTGGTCAAAGTGGATTATAGCACAATAACACTGACACACACACACAAAACAATCATGTCTGAGGTTCTTTCACATTCATTATCATCTCTCCAGTGTTTTCTCTGCAATTTCTACAATCCATTTTTTGCTTAAACTCTACATCTGTCCCTGTTTTGTTGTGATGCACGGTGCACTATTACTTTTTTTGATGTACTCTGTGTAAAAAAACAACATTCCAAGCATTTAAAGCTAACATGTTTTTTCGGGAAAGACCGTTGTTCACTGTTTTCATAGCAGTGAGTTTAGAGTTGGTGCTGATGTGGAATATGTAATTTATGTTTATCAGGCAGATCACAGCATGCAGTAGGAGAAGGCCCTTTCCTGGCAATTAAATCATCATAAAGTAAAGTGTGGCAGACACAGAAGCAGTCATCATGCTCAAAAAGACCAACAGGGACAGGCTTTGGGTGATTTTGAGGATAACTTGGGAGAGTTTTGGTTTGGTGCATAGAGCAGGAGACAGGCAAACAGGGCACAAGTGGCTCTAAAGTATTGCATATCATATTCAAAACTGTTACTGCAAGTGGTTTCATCATTTCTAACAAACTTGCTAAGCTTCTATACCAGGTTGGGAACTACTAGTATACTGCACTGGCTCCCAACCTGGGGGTCCCAACCCCCACTAGGGGTTGCCAGAGCTTTATGGGGGTAACAGGGTCTTCTTTATTTTAAGGGGTGTTAGACTGATTTTGAATAGGCAGTATGCCTGACAGCATTTCATAATTTTTTTTAAATACAATTAAATAGTTATTTTTTAAGTCTAGATTACACCTATCAACCATTTTACACAAACTTCCTGCAGTTATGTGTTTACTGTTTGGGTTCATTGTACAGTTTATCAGTTGTTATGCACAGTATGAAATATCCCTAAAATATGTCACTCAGTTGTCAGTTTACTCAATAACAGAAAAGATGTCCATTTCCCGTTGGGAACCTGTGGTGTCCTGCATTCAGTCATGGCTGGCGATAAATTGTAAGGTCAGAAGTGGGAAACGTCTATCATTTTTGTTTGACTGAAGTACTAAGAACTTTAAATTGTACTGTGAAAGTCTTTTTTTCACTGGACCAGAATTGTTCTAACTTATTTAGCAGGAAAGCTCCTAGCTGAGTTTACAAATCGGTGTCCCAGCCAAGAATTATCTAGAGACCTTACAAAAAGTAGCTCTGTGTGGTGCATTTGCACAAGAAAAACTATTTTACTGCCTTACTGATATGAGCTTTTTCCATCATATTAGTCCATGTTGAGTGGTTTACCCCCTGTAACCCAAAATGCTATCAAATCATAAGTGAGCTCTTTAATGTCAAAACGAGGTCTAATTTCCACTGCACTCTAAATAATTACTGACCCAGAAAGAAGAACAAATAATCAGATGGCGGTGATGCTTGGTGGAACTGGTTGCAGAACTGGTTCAAGAACATTTTAACACAGCGTTAAGTATTATTGCAATTTACTGTATCTGACATGAACCCAAGAAGACCATAGCTGATGCTTGATACTCTAAAAGCATATATTTGGTGGAGAACTGTATTAAGAGGTCTTTTAGTGGGCGCCTAGTTAGCTCAGTCGGTAGAGCTGGCGACCCATATACTTAGTTGCTGCAGCGGCCTGGGTTCGAATCTGACCTGCGGCCCCTTGCTGCATGTCATCCCCTCTCTCTTTACTTTAAAAAAAAAAGGGTCTTTTAGTCTTTCTAGTTTGGTGTAGGGCTTCTCAAGTTCCGGCGATAAAAAGCAAAAGCAGTGCCACAGCAGCAGATATAGAGCCTACAGGTGGAAGCCTTCCTTGAGGACAGGTCAGCCTACCAGACAAAGTGGACCAGCATTCAGCTTAGGCCACGATATGAAGAAGACCTGAGATGTGCAATAACACTTCAATAGTGCGATGAGGATAAGACTTGCTTACCTTGAGGTAAATATAAGAATATCAGCCTGCTTGTCTTTAAATTCAGAACAGAATTAGAACTGAATATTATTAATATAACCACATGTTGTTTTTAGAGCAGCAACAGTAATGTTTACAAAAGCAAAGTCACACTATATACACTCAATAATATCTCACTGGAAACAAATGGCAATGTCAATAAAATAAATCATACTTCTGGCATCACAATACTGAGTGAAGGTTAGAAATAAAGGAGAACACAGACATCATCATGTCATCATGTTTATGCTTGTTGGACAGGTGTATTGATCAAGTACTGGCGTTTTACAATAGAAGGTGTGATTGCACTCACTTTCAGTAACGAGAGTAGCTGTCGTTAACTCGAGTAATCTTTCAGATATCATCACTGTCTTCGCTCTGCATGTGTGTATGTGGAGAACTTAACCCCGACAGAGAGCAGGGAGAGGCTGCAGCGTGATACCAAATACTAGTCTTTAACCCTGGGGCCCAGCTAATACGCGGCCTCAGTACTCATGCCTACATAAAATGATCTTTCTTATTCATCACGTATCAGTCTTTTCGTGCATGTTCATACCACATTGATGATGAAAATGTGATTTATCGGTCAGAACTAATTCAGCTCGTGGCTAATGGTATTTTACTATAAGAGCTTCATCCCTGCTGCTTTCACTAGAACATGGTGACCTGCTTGGAAAACAGGATTACTGGAGGTGTTTGAGTTTGACTGTGTGTATGAGACACACAATGTAACCATCTTACAGCAGAATGGGATTATAAAGTGAGGATTCTGCAGACGCTAACTACTGAGTGCAAACCAAGATGAGGTCTGGATGATGAGTACCAGGCGGATTTAGTTGTTTGATGATCAAAAAAAGTAAATAAGTAAAAATAAAATACCAGAGCTGACAACTATTACATTACACACAGACACAGACACAGACACACACACACACACACACACACACACACACACACACACACACACACACACACACACACACACACACACACACAGACACACAGACACACAGACACACAGACACACACACACACACACTCTCTCTTACCCGTCTATCTGAGGAGACCAGTCTGAATTCTTGCACGAGTTTTCCAAAAATGGATCTGTGTGTCTTCCTGAATGGATGAATGGTGCCCTGCAAATTAAACATATGATAATTAATATTAAATTAATAGATATACATACATTTAGATTCATTTCAGTACAATCAAGTTCATCAAGTCTCTGACAGCGAAGGAGAGTAGGAGGCAATGTGTGACCGACACTGCCACTAAGTGGTGCATCAGTGTATAACAGCTAAACTGGATCCTGCAGGGCAACTTTATTCAAAACTCTGACTCAAGAGGAATTTCAGGTTGAGGAAGAGATAACAACATATCTGCAGGTGAAGATTATTTTCTTAAGCGAATTTAAAAACACACTTTTTACATAAAACAAGCAGATTTTTCTAAGCTGTTAATAATGGCCCTTGCTGTTTAGGTATAGGCTTTCCAAAGTAACCCATCCCTTTAAACCAAATAAGACCAAACATTCCTTTAAACAGAAGTAAAAAACTGAAAACTGTAACAACAAATGTAACACACATACATTTTTACTTTTCTAATTTTACATAGATTCATATGGAGCCCGAAAAGTCCTAAAAGATTCTGTTTATATTTTTACAATAAGTAACTTGTTGTGCCAAACTAAGAATTTAAAAATAGCAACCATTTTTGGCTTCTTTACACAAAGATCCTACTAGTCCAAAAAGCCATCATTTCCAGAAAAAAAGTCCATTCTTCAGTCTTTTTAGAAGTTTTAAACATACTGGTCTAGACAATCTTTAGAGACATGAATAGAGATCAAGAAATGAAGATTAAGCCCCGTCTGAGTTTGACCTTTCCTGACTAATACATTTCAAATAAATGGAAAGTGAGACAGATGCGACAGTTTACCATATGCAGATCAAACTGTGAAGACAAGGACACAATACACAAATGCAGAGAGTTGCCGGTGTTGTGTTGTAAATAATATAATAATAATAAGAACAATATAATTGTGTTCTCTTTTACACAGTCTCAGTAGCATCTTAATGAGAATCATTGTTAAGAAGTTTCAGTGCAACAGTATTAACATGCTTGTTCACTGGATAACCTGCTGTACCACAGCACATAACATGGGTGGTGGGTTTTTTTAAGTGGTCACCAAACTGTAGAAGGAGAGACAGCCAGACCAACAGCAAGGTATTAGTACTAATACTGTGCTTCAAACGGTTGGATTTATGTACACTAGATTTTCCACAGTCATGTGGTGTGCTCATCTCTTAGACAGGTGTGTGGGGAGGGTGAACATTTAAACTTTAGCCTGCAATGCAACAAGGTGGATAAAGGAACATCATCAGTTTTGTGCTTCACAAAAATGAGACAGAAGCTTCTAGCCCAATGAGCAGAATTTCATTCATACACAAACCACAAATTCTATGAGCTCTGAGTTTGTTTGGATGGAATTTGTGTGCGTGCATGTTCCCCTCTGGAGGGAGGTAATCAAAGACTTTGAGATAAGTCACTCACCAAGACGTACGTATCATGCTCATGCTTCTTCCTGTGCATGTGGACATCTGTGGAGGAATACAAATGCCATGTCAACATGTAATAACAACAACACACACTCTGAGGGAACATATGACACGATACTGAACTCCAGAAAGACAGACTTACTTACAGCGACTCAAGGTGTGCAGATTAGGGCTGGATATTGTTCAAAATGTTTCAATACAGGTACAGATACCTTGACTTTTAATAATTAAATAAAATACTCACTATATTCAAAATATAAATAACTGTCTAAGAAATATTAATAACGAAAAAGTATGGCGGCTAGAGGTCCAGTATAACCAAAGAAGAAGAAGGGAATGACTGTGTGGGGGACAGTAAGACCTCTTACTGTCTCTAGAGACCAGATACCCCGGGTCTGACAACAATGGTCGGCCTGTAAACAACACAATGCAACCACATGACGAGAGGATACACTATACTGTAGTGGCTATAGGACCATTGTATAGGACACGTATTTGATGTGTGAGACATTTGTTTAAACCGTTTTCCTAATGAGATGAGATGCAACAGGATCTCATCAGCTATGAGCAACTCTGCCTGTCAACTTTCTGGAAGAAAACCTGGAGGATCTTTTTACTATTTATGCCTAAAGTGGATCAGTGATAGAGACTTAACAATACACTTAACTTACAATTCCATACAACTCCTGATACCGATCATCTCTTATATTTCTATTATACTTTCTTTATCAAATTAAAGAATCCTTTATATTTCTGAGGTATGGTAGAAATTGTACAAAACAATGCACATTTCCTTTTGAGAAGTGAAACTGATGTCTTTGAGCCTTAATACCATCACTCATTTTTCATCACTCATTTTTTTGCCTCAATGTTATGAAGTTTGTTTATGTGTCAAGTATTTAATTCCAGACTAATTTATCCATAAATTGCTTCCCTGCTCTCTAGCTATAACAGGTTCAATAGAAAAGATTTCACACAGGTCACACACTCCTACCACAGTATATAAAAATATATAAAATATACAGCTTCAACCTCAGTTTTAAAGTTGGACAGATTAACTGAAAAAAAAACCAACAGACACAGAGCTCTACACAGAGACAGAGATCTACACAGAGATACAGAGCTCCGAACAGAGACACAGAGCTCCGAACAGAGACACAGAGCTCTACACAGAGACACAGAGCTCCAAACAGAGATACAGAGCTCTACACAAAGATACAGAGCTCTACACAAAGATACAGAGCTCTACACAAAGATACAGAGCTCTACACAGATACACAGAGCTCTAAACAGAGACACAGAGCTCTACACAGAGATACAGAGCTCTACACAGATACACAGAGCTCTAAACAGATCTCTAAAAAGAGATACAGAGCTCTACAGATACACAGAGCTCCAAACAGAGATACAGAGCTCCAAACAGAGATACAGAGCTCTACACAGATGCACAGAGCTCCAAACAGAGATACAGAGCTCTACACAGAGACACAGAGCTCTAAACAGGGAGATAAAGAGCTCTACACAGAGATACAGAGCTCTAAAAAGAGAGATAAAGAGCTCTACACAGAGATACAGAGCTCTACACAGAGATACAGAGCTCTAAAAAGAGAGATAAAGAGCTCTACACAGAGATACAGAGCTCTACACAGAGATACAGAGCTCTAAACAGATACAGAGCTCTACACAGACAGAGCTCTACACTGGCTCACACTGGCCGTTACAGACAACGTTACCGTCGGCGCTGTCATTAAAGCCAGCTAACAGCGACATAAACTGAAAAACTTCCCAGCCAAACTCAGAAACAGCTGTTAGCTAAGTTAGCAGAGCCGCCTGTTTGACTACGTGTTGTTAGCTGCTAGCCTGTTAGCATAACAAACCTGAATCATTGATGTTAATGACATCGACCGACACCATGTCAGGTTTATCCAGCGGCCCCACTTTCCTCTCGGTCACCCCGGACGGCACCACGTCCGGCTTCGGGCCGAACTTTCTGGGGTAAAAGTCCCCGACATTGTGGTAAGACAGACCCGAAGACGTGGACATCATTCCGTCCATCGCCATTTTCAACTTCCTGTACCCATGAGCCTGTTCGATTTGGCTACACGACGCATGCGTCAGACCACAGATCTGTATATCAGCATGTAGTGAAACCAGTGGGCAGAGAACCTGTTCACATGCTGTGGAGATCTGATTCAGAGCCAAACCATTTCCGCCAGGAAAAAACTGATTGAATTTTAGAAATAGCAAAAATAAAAACTACTATAGTAAGATTATGAGATAGTTTCTCAAAAGTTTGACATTTTATATTAAAAATGACGAAAGAGTAAGGCTAAACTTTGTGTAATGTAGTGTCTGTCTGGTACGATGGAGTATTAGGGCAGGCTAAGAAAAAAGAAATAAAAGATTTCTTTGGAAATTACGAGAATAAAGTCATGATATTAGGTCTGCGAGAATAAAGTCGTAATAATACGAGAATAATGTAATAATAAAAATACAAGAAAAAAAGTTGTTTTAATGAGAAAAAAGCTTCGATAGAGTGATGAAGATCTGACGTGAGCAGCTCAACCAATCAGCAGCCTCAGCCTGAGCCCAGCAGCCGCTGGTTGTCTCAGTCAACATGTAAACTAACGTATTGATAATATCGTCGTTAAACAGTTTTGCTGGCTGAGCCAACAGGCTGACAGTTCTCATAGAATTACTACTTTATTCTCGTAATATTATGACTTTATTCTCGTAGACCGAATACTATGACTTTATTCTCGTAATTTCCCCAAAAATATATATTTTTTTCTCTCTTAGTATGGCCCTAATACTCCGTCGTAGTCTTGACATCAAGTCACTTGAGCAGCAGATGAAAATCCTATATAATATTTAAAAAAGGATGAACAGATAAACACAAATTAAATTAAAAAGTTAGCAAAGTCTTGAAAAGGCTGTAACTTTGTACAGCTGTGGCAAATATTTTGTTTCTATACATGTAGCCTAATATATGGAGGCCCTAAACGGTCATAGATTCAACTTTTTTTTAATGCTGTTATCTCGAGATCACAAGTTCATTATTTTGTTACCTCGGGATAAAAAAGCAAGTTTCCAAAAGTTCCCCAAGGGCCCAAAGTTCTACAACCACGAAAGGAAAGCAGGTTAAGAAACTGAACTCAGTGACATTTTCTGTCTGTCTGTCCATCTATCAATCTCCTGTACTCCATTTCATGGTTAGCGCCTCATCCACACACACATTAGCGTTTTTATTTTTCCATTTTACAGCACAAACGGCTGTGGGGCTCATTCTGGTTTCTTAGCCTGCTTGCTAAGAGAGAGAGAGAAAGAGAGACTGAGATGCAAACCATGAACAGCAGTTTCTAAGCGCCTGTGTTTGCAGATTTTGAGTGATAATTGTGAATGCTCTGATTGTATGTCAGTGTAACTGAATAATGCTGTGTTTGTGATGACAGTTTTGTTAAGTGCAGCTGGCACCCAGTCGTCCAATGTGCTCAAGGCGCTGTGGATAGATCACATTCAAATCAGCCTCCATCTTTTAGGGAGAATACTATCACATCCACAACTTCACAGGCAACTACACTGCAGTGACAAAAGACATTTTCTCTTGATAAATGAACTTCTGATCCTGAGGTTTATACCTTCATTAAAAGAAAAATAAACTGTTGCTAATGGAGATTGAATTGGGTCAGGGACAAAGGCAGAGAGTGGTCGACATTCCTAAATAACATATGTACACCAGATGGGAGGGCGTCAAAAACTACAGGAAATTCTTTCGTGGTTATTGGTGTATTGTACCTGCTAGAAAGTGCAGTAGCCCTTATTTTTTTAAACAGCTGACTCACTACACTACCATTGTACTACCATTAAACCACTTATCATAAAATACCCACAGAGTTGAATGTCATTGCAGAAACCTGACATCATGTAGAAAACTGCTTGCTTAGTTTTCAGCTTGATTCCGCACCTGCATGGCCTGCTTCCAGCACAGCCGCCAAACTGTTCCAGGTGAAAATCAGATGCAATGCGAACTTGAATAGCACCTATCATGTAGGTTAGTGCAGTTTGGAGTTCTTTACAGGTGGCTGATAAAATGATCACACCAATACGAAATATATGTGTTAAACAGTGGGTAACCAATGCTCTCACACAAAAGATCAAATAAAAACACAGATTTTAAAGCTGCGGTGTGTTTGTTTTATAACAAGAACTCCTTGTAATATTTGCTGAAACCTTCGCTATATTCTGACAGTAGTACATGAGACAAATAGTGTGTGAGAAAATCAGGTTCCTGTGGCTCCTCCTAGTGTTCTTACTAGTATTTGTAAGAATCTACTGGGCCTGAATGAAAACAACCAATCAGAGGCAAGAAACATAGTTGAGTCTCATGAAGATAGTTGATTACTGGGTCTCCAAAAGCATCAGTATTTGACAACCTGGAAATGAGACTCAACAATCAACTATCCTTCTTGGCTCTGATTGGTTTTCAGTGAGGCATAGGAGATTCTTGCAAATCCCATTAGGAGCACTAGGAGGAGCCAGAGGAACCTGATTTTTTCACAGATTATCTGTCTCATGTTCTACTGTTAGTATATAGTGAAAGTTTCAGTAAACATGACAAAAGGTTAATGTTACTGCAGCTTTAATGTAAGTAAAGTTGTAAAGAGAAACAAATAGAAACAAAATATATAAAAAAACACATTCCAAGCAAAAGCCAGACTAAAAATGTAGGCTTTTACACTTTCAGCTACTTTTACATACAACTGAAACAATTAGTCGATGAATTATTAGGTCGGTTGAAAGGAAATTAATCTGCAACAATTTTTATAAATTATTAATTGTTTAAGTCTGTTTTATTGTGGTTAACTGAATAAGTTTGAGGTTTTGACTGTTGGTTGAGGGTTGTGATGGACATTTTTCACTATTTAGTTTTTTCATTTTATAGACTAAATAATTATTCAAGAAAGATTAATTAAATTACTCATTGGTTGCAGACCTTCTCGTGGATTAAGCAAGTGTTCAGGTTTATCCAAGATGGGTTCATGGTGATGTTCACAGGTCACTGCAACAACCAAAAATATCTAAACTGTAACCATTTTGCAGTTGAACCAAGCCAGACGGAGTCAACAGGGTTTAAAAAATCACTCATGTATTCATGTAAAATACGAGAGAAAGAAGAGGAAGCGTGACAGATTCAAGCGTGGAAATGTGTGTATTATGTCTGGGGCCCCTTAGAACTCTTTGATGTCATTTTCCTCTCTCTCTCTCTCTGTGTGTGTGTGTGTGTGTGCTTGCACATTTCGGTCAAAGTTGAGTGTGTTTGTGGAATATGTGGTTGCTCATTTGTATGGCAGTGAATGGAGATTTTTGTTTGTCAAGTGATGCTGTGAGGCCCCCGAGCTGAGTGGGGTCCTGGGCGACCAACACAGAAATGTATAGAGAGAGAGAGAGAGAGAGAGAGAGAGAGAGAGAGAGAGAGAGAGAGAGAGAGAGAAAGAGGGACAGGGAGCGAGCCAGCATGAAGGAAAGAGAGAGGGTAAGGGAGGGTGAGAAAAGAGTGATATCTGAGGACAAAGAGGGGTCGAAACAGGAAAGGATTATAAAATTGAAATCTTACGTGCAAAAGAATGAACAAGAAAAATAAAAAGAGACCTGAAAAAGAGAATAAGACAGAGAGACAGACGAGGAGTGCAGCCTAACAGTAACAGTATTTTCTCCATCTGGCTTGCAGCCCTGAAAGGCCTCAGGGTCTATTTTCCTGCCACATTTGTCAGCCTTCAGATGAGTGCCCCTGCAACATGAGCATTCGCAATAATACTGCTGATAGTTGCTGCACAGCAGTGGGCATCTGTGGAAGAAAAGCAGCTTTGATATCTCAGCAGCATCTGGCTCCGTCGAGCTCTCTCATTGTATAGATTGCTTTGACAATAATGTGTAAAGTCAGGCTGATTGGTCTGATCACATAGATTTGTTTTCACATGAGAGTTACTGTGACGCAGTGATATACATAATAAATACTTCTAGTTGCAGTACCACAAGAGCTCTCACTCAAATGTTCCTTTAACCCATTTAGAGTAGGAGCCCTTGCAAAAAAACACACTTAAAGATCCCTGTCAGACATGTATGAAGACATATATACAATGGTCCGCTTTGTCTGTGAATGACTGTTTGGCAAAGAAAAATTATGTATATTTCTTCATGCATAGGCCATATAACATATAGAACATGACATATCACCATATTTGGTGTAATAACAATGCTTTAGTTGATTTCCGTATTTGGTCACCTTATTCAAATAACTTTATATTTATTTTTAGTGGCATCTAGCAGTGTAGTTGCAGATTGCAGTCCTCTTGCTTCACCTTCTCCTTCCAAACATGAAGAACAAACTACAGGGGCTGCAAAATGTGTGAAAATGCATTTGGTTTGTCAATATTGGGCTACTGTAGAAACATGACTACACAGAAGACGACATTCTGCTTCTGTAGATGTAAATGGCTCATTCCAAGGTAACAAAAATATAACAATCCTATTTACAGGTGATTATACACAAATAAAAAAAAACATACTTTATATTCAGTTATCTGTATATGAACAGAATTTCACAGGGAGAAAGAATGGAAGTGAAGTTTGTCCCATCTGAGTAAAGAACCTGATGATTTCATGGTCATTGGGGAGAAACCAACTTTTAACAGAAAGCCTGCATTATAAACTAAAGGTGTGCAAAATATGCTATCGCTTTTGCATCATGGGAAATGTAGGATCCAGTGTTTTATTGCTCTAGATCCATACTAGGGAGTAAAACTCAAGATATCTTGACGTCTCTTGCTTAAATTTCTACCTTTCTTTTTTCAGAGCTGCAAGTATGTTTGGAAGTTCAATAGTAAATCCCTGGAATACCATTTAAACATGACTTCACAGAAGACGACATTCTGCTTCTGTAGATGTAAATGGCTCATTCCAAGGTAACAAAAATATAACAATCCTATTTACAGGTGATTATACACAAATAAAAAAAAACATACTTTATATTCAGTTTCTGACAATAGATCATCCTGAATGTCACCACCAAACTTCTTCAAAAAACTTTAAGTTGGACAGTTTGAGTTAGAATAGTTTGCAAGAGCGTAAGTATAAGCACAATGAGGCTGTACAGGCGGAGCTGTAGTTAAAATTCACAGGTGGGGTATTTACTGACATATTTTATGTTGTAGAACAAAATCTGAGAATCTCTTAAGCTTGTGTTAACCAGACTTTATTTAAGGCATCTAACCCAAAGCCCATTAAAAGAGACCCACTGACTTTGAGGAGAGGGAACCGGAGGCGCAAAAATACTAACTCAGTTCTGCGTTTTAGGACTCACTCCTACAGCACTGTCCGACAAACAGGGCTCTTCGGGGTAGTAAGTGACACTAATGAAAAGATTAAATAACACTTTTATCTTTTAATATTACTTTATGACTTCAACCCTTGTCCTATCCACTGTGCATCGGCGGAGGCTTCATAAAGGACTGAAAAGTTAATGTGAAGTAGAAACAGACTATAAAACCCTTTGACAGCATGTCTGCACCGCTGCTGACTTTATAATGCTCCACTTAAATGAAACACATGTGTCAGAGAATGAAGGAAATATCATACAAATGTTCCTGTTAAGCTCCGTCTGGCATTTGTCCAGATAAATGTTATATTATCCTTTTATGTTTTTGAAGGTTGGATTTACACAAAATGTGCTTTCTGCAACACTGTTTTATTACAATTACTGTTTTGTGGACTCAAGATGAAGATTTGCAATAAAGATGTGTGTGTTAATAGATTGGACACTGATCTATTGAGCAGTTATGTTAATTTACTTTAAAATGTTACAAAATCCATAACCTTTTACTACTTCTGTGGCACTCGCTTATTATGTTATGGGGATCTTATTCATTAACAGGGAAAATGCACATTATATAACAGCAGCTATGTGAGCAAAGCCTGAAACCAGAAGAGTGGAGGCTGTTAGAGCAGCAGATTAATGACCATGGCTTTGGCTTTACATGTTCAACTATGGCTCCAATGTTCAGGTGTCCACATACTTTTCAACCATAGGTGGAAAACAACAGCCACAATGAGCATTTCAACAGGTTTATATAAGAAGTAACGAATGACTCAAGGATTTTGTGATATGTAGGAAAAGTCAAAGTACCATTACCAAATGGTTCCCACTTCTGGCCACAGTTGAAGGGAGAGGATGTGAAATTAATTATATTTGGAAAACCACATCCTGTAATCTGACTACAAGCTGCCCTACAGTATTTGAAATGCTGATCCTAAACCTCTCTTTAAGGGGAACCCAACCTGTGTCATTGGAATAGGTTTATATCGTGAATTAATTTTTTGAGTGAATGAAGCGTTACATTTATGAACCATAATGGTCGGGGTCGATGGTTGGAGTACAAAGTGCAGGGCTTTGACACCAGAGAGCGGGGTTTGCATCCTGAGTCCTGTGTGTGGTTAGGTTTGGCCAACAAAACACTAGAAAAGTGCAGCGTGTGTCTAAACATTCAAAAGTTCAATAATGCAGCAGTCCTACAAGCAGATATTTTATTGCAAGACCTGATATTTTGGTGGTAAACAACTGGAATACGTTGTTAGTAAACATTTACCTCCAGAAGTGCCATTTACATTTCCTATTTATGTTAGTAGAAATATAATTTTAATCCAGCCTGTGACTCCTTTTTTTGCTGTTTAAAATGAGCTGTATATGAACAGAATTTCACAGGGAGAAAGAACGGAAGTGAAGTTTGTCCCATCTGAGTAAAGAACCTGATGATTTCATGGTCATTGGGGAGAAACCAACTTTTAACAGAAAGCCTGCATTATAAACTAAAGGTGTGCAAAATATGCTATCGCTTTTGCATCATGGGAAATGTAGGATCCAGTGTTTTATTGCTCTAGATCCATACTAGGGAGTAAAACTCAAGATATCTTGACGTCTCTTGCTTAAATTTCTACCTTTCTTTTTTCAGAGCTGCAAGTATGTTTGGAAGTTCAATAGTAAATCCCTGGAATACCATTTAAAGATGTGAGGAATAAGGGAACACATTCTGAATCAGGTTTATTTCCTAGTTTATTCCCAGGTTTTCAAGGAATTTGCCTTGGATATTTTGGTGCATGAGCATGTAATAGACCCACCGATCCACTAGAGGATATCGTGTCAGTGACACGTTGTGCCTCTCCTACATGTGAAAAGTACGTGTGTATGAAAGTGCAGTGTATAGAGCGTCAAAGTCCACATAGAGAGGAGGTGGATGGATGAATAATGTATTAACTTGCGTCAGGTACATACCATAATGTACCATAATAAATAACTCTACGTTGCATATTTATTGTAATGGGACACTGCCACAGTGGACCGGCGTGTGTATTACACGCTTTTGCGTGATACCGGTTTGCAGTAACATAGAAAGAGAGCATAAGAAAATAAAGTATTGGGAAAAGTGGAAAATAAATCTGCTGGAGTTGTTGTCATAATCATTAGCTTATCCCTGGTGAAAGAGCAATTCAAATATTTTTTATTGCTTAAACCTTATAGGCAAGTACAAGCGGGCCCACTTACACAACAGGAACACAGGCTGGATGAACTCCAAACATCATCTTTCTATTCATTTTGGAAAGGTTTATGTTACAACCCCAGCTGTCTGAGGAAGTGGGAACAGCCTGTAAAATGTCCTCTCTCAAGGTTTCCTTCTGTCTGAGGTTTCTGTGGGGGATTTCTTAGAGCAACCGCTGACGCTGCTGTAAATGCTGTAGAGCCCAAAGCTGTAGAGACTCTGACTGTGAGTCTGAGCTGCACAAAGAAACTAAACTCACAGAAGAAGAAAGTGAAAAACATGATGATTATATGCCGTATGTATGCGTGTGAGAAAGAGAGAGAGAGTGGGGGTCTGCTGTCAGTCTGTCAGTGTGTACCTCCCATCTGGTGAACATTGTACAGGCATCTCCCATCAGTCACACCTCCATGAACATACACATTTTCCTGCATGTGTGTGTGTGTAGTGTAATAAAAGGAGGAGTCTCCAGGCACCTCCTCCTTTTACTATTACTACACACAGTCCCTTTTTCTTGCTCTCGCTCTCTCACTGTTGCTCACTCACTTGCAGGGCAGCAGTGGATGGACACCCAGCTGCACAGAAGGCAGTTCTTCTTTCTCTGGCTACACCCTGTTTACTCTGTGTGCTTTCTTTTTTGAAGCTGCAGTTGGTTTTAAACTGTTGTCTTTAACTCACTTTGAGGAGAGGGTTCTGATCTGTGCAGCTACACAGTACTGATTCAGGATGAGCGCCGCCAACGTGCAGTCCAAAATGCAGATGGCAAAGGAAATCAGTGACGAGGAGAAGTTGTACAGATACAACGGGGTGCTGTACCCACGCATCATGTGCCCCGAGGATCATCTAAAGAGTCTGGAAAACATCACGGCCAGAGAGGATGACATCATGCTGGTAGCGTATCCCAAATGTGGTGAGTTAACTGTGATCCAGTTACAAAAATGCATGAATGAACAGAAGCTGTTCAGTCTGGGGAGTTAAATGCATAAATGGTTAATAAAGTTTTAATAAGGTCACAAGAACATTTGATGCAACTGTTGTGACCTCTGACCTTTGTTTGCCAGTTAGTGTTAATGATTGTAACACTGGTGAAAGTGAAGCCTGGTTTTTAGCTGTAAGTCACTACAGAGTTCATCAGCAAATGCCTAAAATGTAAATATTGATATTAGTAGTATTTTCTAGCTGCATACAGGATTAAAGGTTGTGCAGATATGGTTAGAAATAGTGTAACTTATAATAATAATAACTACTACAGTTACTTCTTCTCAGGAGTCACACAAAGGAAATTGTTTGGAATTACATGATTAAGTTTGGTATCAGAATCAGATGTTATGTCATTCGACCCCCTCAATCAGAAACATATCCCACAAGTGTGTTTCTGTCGAAGGAAATATTTAACTGAGGTGCATGGTAAATCTTTAAAATCAACATACATACACGACAGGCTGCAAATGCAAAGAGCTCAACAGCTGGTTTACTCTATCTGATTTCTCCAGTGAATGTCTGAATTATTCGCCACTTCGCAAGAAAAATAAAGTGATCAGTTGAATAAACCAAATGTGAGACGGACATGATTCATCAGATGATTCATGCAGAAACAGAAAGGTAGTTAATTCGACAACAGAATCAACACATAAATAACTCGGCAGTACAGTTTTTGCTTTTTATACTAACAAAATAAACTATAGAGAATAAAGCTTCTTTTATTCCTTACACTGTACAGACTGCAGTGATTAGAAGGGGAAAGTCGTCTTCTACTAACTTCCTTTGTGTATGTATGTAATTTCCACTTGAGTCAATGAGCTGTAACACATACCACAATCAGCACTCCCCACAAACATCTGCACAAAAACGGAGGGCGGGGGAGAAAAAGAGGAGACGAGGTAGCGTTTGTCAGCTACCAAACCAGTTTGTGAAACCACATTGTGACTACTTTATTTTTGGTTGAACTGCTCAAAACTGTTCACAACTACTATACGTGTGTGAACCAGAACATAGCCGGCTCCATGTTGGTGGAGAAAACAGACACCTGGCCGGCCAGGGACTACAGATGAAAACTAGCCTCTTGGCCAATTCTGCATATTTACAGTAATGTTTATTAATGTGCAGTGTCCCTGAGAAATACATACATTAAATAAAATAAGATTTTAGATTCAACAGCTGGACATTTCAATCAGATTTGCATGATAAATGAGTGTCAGCACTGTGAAAAGTGTAGTGAATGTAGTACCTTCTTATACTAAGCTTTTTGAGTTCATTATATGGTAGCAACATGATAAAAGTAACAGTGGTTGCAAGTTTCAGTTCTATGCAGTGGAATTTTCAAAGAATAAACTGTAACCAGCAGCTGTGAGCAAGGAAGGACTAGAAACTGATGAATGATCACTGGGACTGTGCACTGGTTTCCAGCCCGCGGATCAGGTTCCTGACAAGAGGTCACAAGGTAAACCTGAGGGATCGCGAGATGACTGACAAGGTTGAAAATGTGATCCAGTCCCACCTCGTCAAATACAGCCTTTTAGTCAGTGGACTTCGGCTTCTGGCCGTGCAGGGTTCCGTGGTAAAGTTTAATATAAATATGCAACATCTTGTTAGAGGTTTATAATAAAGCTTGCGTGATTAATGTTGCAAAACAGTCACAGTTTGATAAGGATTAGGCACAAAAAAACTACTTGATTAGGATTGGGAAAAAATTATAAGTTACGTACCTGATGTAACCCGATGTAAAGTGTATTAGTTCAAAGATAGTTTACTTTTGGTTTTATACGGGACGTGAAGAGCCGCCTCCTGAGCCCATCACCTTTAAATGTGGCCTTTCTTTATACTGCTGATGCTACAGGGGTACCTACAGTGAGTGTTTTGAAGCAAAGGGGGCCACAGACTATCATGGTAGTCACGTTCATATTGGACGATTCCACCCATCGTGACCTATGTCGGGTACATGCTTTCATTGCCAATGTAAGAAGTAGTGTGTCCTTTCTGCCCAGTCTCACGGCAAAGCTGTAATAGATCCGCTAATCAAATGCAACATTTTGTGCCGCCTAGACGTGAATAGTGCACATATGTATGATGGTGTAGTATAAAGAGTGACAAGGTCCACATAGAGAGAATTACAGGGTGGATTGATGACAAACAGACAGAGTGTGAGACAAAAAGTCAACACTGATTTGTCAAGTACCAAACACAACTTCTGATCTTTTGCTAAACCTAACCAAATATACTTGTGTTGCATAAAACTAACCAAACTGCATATAACTATGCTCAGAAGCAGGAAGCAATCTTACTTAGAGCTGCATGCTGAGAATTTGAAAAATGTTGGCAGTGAATGTAATCCAGAGTTCTGCTGAGTAATGCAACATCAGTATTCTTGTCACACTTGGATCATTAAATTGAATATTAAATTGAACACCTGTTAATTTAGGTTATTTTTAAATTTGGCCACATTTCAGACTAGGCAATAGGCTAAAAGTTAAATTTGGTGAATTCTAATGGGACCTTTAGTTAAAATATCTTCATTTGGGTGATTTTCCAGGCAAATATTGATATATGTGATTGTTTGTGATTAAATATATATATTTGTGCCACCCCTTAAAGTCTCCATGCCATAAATATTCCTCTAGATCCGCTCCTGGGTCAATAGCATCACGTGAGCCAGTTTGCAGGAATTCTGGGTAGTGCAGTGCATAAATTTGCACTAATACCTGAATGAATGTGGTGGTGATTTGATATTTAAAAGCACCATGTAACACCACCTCTAACCCAAAGCACAGTGTAGTTTCTCAAAGGAGAAAAGTGTGACATTCCTGCTGTTGCCGTGGTGCGTTCAAGGAATGTGACATGTTTTCTTTTTGGGGTGTGTCCTTTCATGAGGCTTTTGTAAACCAGTTCACTGGTGGAGAAAAAGGATGCAAAGACAGATGAGTTAATCGCCATTGGTGGAATGGCAGCTAACACACACAAACCTGTCCCACATCCCAAAGCATGGGGGCCCGTTTGGACTGGGGCCCGCATAGGGGACAACAGAACTATTTATCTATGGGGGTGTGACTATAAATAACCTCCACCAGTTAAGCCAATGGGATCCTCTTTGTAAACGGCTGAACATTTGTTTTGATGTTACAGGAAGTTCAATCAGTGTCACACAGCAGAGCGCTGCAGATAATGGCTTCCTGGTGTCTCTGTGATATGTGGAGGAGATAAAGGAGGATTCTTTCACCTCAGCGCTCTCATGTTTACTGTCTGCTGTAGTTTATTGGCCTGTAATATTTTCTCCTGTCACTGATGTCTGTGTGCTGCACTGCTTGGCTCTAAAGCTGGTTCTCTCATTCCTTTCTGCCCCTGAGGCCATTTTTTCCCCACAGAATTATTCTGAAGAAGCCAGGTGTCATTTTCAAGGGAGTCATATAGTAGCTCCATATTAAACCTCTGAATCTTTAACAGATTTCAGTGTCAAGTGTCAGTGTCAGTCTAAATACTAATTGTTTTTTTATACTTTTTTATAAGGATTTATACTTTTTGATCCACCATTCCATTCATCTGTATTGTAAACAGAAACAAATGTCTACAGAGACAAATTGAAGAAAGAAGACCATGTTAGCCGCAATGTGTTCCTTAAATGTATCAATATTTTTTAAATCTCTCACGACCCATGAAGCACAAAGCATTTTTATGTATGTCACAGCACCGATGGTTGCTTATAGAGAAATCTGGGGAAGCAAAAAACAGGGGAAAAAATACTGAACATTCATACTGGTCAAACGAGTTTGAATGTGCATTAAAAACCCTGTACAACTCCTGTTGAATAGTATTCCTAAAGCAAGTGGTCTGTATTTTAAGAAACATAGTGGGAAACGTTCCAGTAGATGCTCTTCATTGGAGATGCTACAAATCTGTGAGAAAATTTATGTTTAGCATTTATGTCAGCAATTTAATTTTTTTTTCCATTAAACTTGACAGGTCGTAAGCCAGTCCATAAACGCCTTTCTATTACCCAGCCTGATGTTTCTGATGTGATCCAGAGTCATTGTTTAAAAGTGGGATCTGTCGGGGAAACAGGATTATCCCCACAGTGAAGCTGGAGAGTAACACACCGGCTCACTGCCAAAAAAGACAGAAGAGAGAGAGAGTGCAGCAGCTGCAGAGTCCATAATGTATAAAGTTTAAAGGTATTATCATTCATTGTGTTTTAGCTCTAAGTGTAACTGCAGTGGGTTAAAGAATGTACATTAAATAAGCTGAAGTTCCTCAGACGGAATTCCCCTCAGTTTTCCTGAAGTATCTGCAAATTTAAAACGTTTTCCCAGTGTTTGTGAGGATCACATATTCAGTATATGTTGTATCTGTTTACTGTTACTTTGAGGGAAATACTAAAACCAAAAACACAGTTATTTTTGCCAGAGGTGGAAGGAGGAGGTATTTGTACTTCATTACTTAATAAAGAAGAAGATATAGTTTATTCCTAATGGGGAAAAGTTTTTCATTCAGTGTTTCACACACATAGGCCCACAATACAATCATGCACATACAGGGCTCGACACGCAAAGATGGTGGAGCCTTTGCTCAAGGGCACCTCGACAGTGCCCGGGACGTTGAACTGGCACCTCTCCAGCTACCAGTCCATACTCCAGAGTCTTTATAGTATCTGTACTTCTGCTTGAGTAAAGAATGTGTGTACTTACCATGTAAAAGTGTTTTGCAGTATTTTACTCACATTTCCCTGTAATTCAGGTTAACATACAGTGTTTTGTATCATCAGAGATGTTGTCATATTAACCAGAATTTAAACATGAGTGTGTGTGTGTGTGTGCGTGCAGGTTTTAACTGGATGGTGGGGGTGATTAGGAAGATCATTACAGAGGCCACAGGGATGAAAACGGAATCCAAGATGCCGCCACTGATCGAGTTTTTTGGACCAGATGCCTTAAAGGTACACACTGGATGTGAGTGTGTGTGTGTGTGAGTCTACTGTAGATGGGCAGATAGAGGTTGCACGCTAAGCCGTGTAGATAGACAGATGGAGAGGTGTGATTGTGATGGTGTGAGTTTTGTCAAGTCACCTGCATTGAATGTTATGTAAGAGATAACTGCAGTGACAGAATGACAGCCTCATTAATCAATATATCCATTTGTCAGATGAGCGCAAAGTGACAGGAGTAATTTATAGTTGCACAATGACAACTAAAGCTCTATGGAGCTTTTGAATAAATATAATACCTTTATTTATATAGCAGCTTTAAAAAAGAGGATAGTCAACATGGCCAGGCACTAAGGCCAAATAAAGGCAAGACTACAATAAAGAACACTGTGTAAGCGAAAGCCATTGAAAAACATAACGTGATTAAATATAAATGAATACAAACATAAGAGAGAATAAAAGCCATAAAAACAATAAAATAAAATAAATACAAAGACATTAAAGAAAGTCTATAAATGTGGTTTTATGAAAGCTTAACTCCTCAGGCAGGTGGCTCCAAAACTGAGGGGTCCTCATAGTAAAAGCACTGTCAGCACAGAGCTTTGTCAGTGGGTAATATAACATTTATGAAGCACTGCCTGGTTATTCTGGATAATCCACACACATTGTGAACAGTTTCAACTACCAAAGAAAACCCACCACTGAAAGCTTTGGAACTCTCCTTTTCTTTATTTAGAAGATATAATTATATGTAATATATAAATAAAAGGATTCTGCAAGTCATTATAATGCGAAACTTTCTCAAAATAATGATGTTGCTATACTAAGTCAGCAGAGGGCCACTGACCAAGCTGCAGTATATGACATGTTGGGAGTGAGGTTGGAATATATCTATTTGTTTGTGTATATGTATCCAGCTTTTTCTTAAGAATGGTACTGCTAATGAAGTTGCACTTTGAGGTATATATAGGTATGCTTTCATTAGTGTATAATCACCTGAAAAGGATCGTTGTGTGTTTGTCACCTTAGAAGGAGCTGTTTTTATCTACAGGCCCTGTAGCTTGCCTTCTGTGGAGGCCGCTGTGTTTCTACAGTAGCCTAGAACAGACAAACCAAACACTGTGGATAGGGCCATTTGTGTGTTTTGCAGCCACCATAGTTTCTCCTGCACACTTCACAGCCCGTTCTGTCTTCAAATACAGACGCGAGCGGTGTACAGTTAGATGCAACGTGCAACCGCTAGATGCCACTAAATCCAAGACGCCTGTGTGTAACAGCTCAGTGTTACCAGGTTTGGACCCAACAGCACGACTCAGAGACCAGGAAGGTAAAGTTTAAAGTTCAGTTTTACTCGCGTAAAACTTTTAGACCAGCCAGGCTGAGAGTTTCTGATAGAGCAAACAATAGTAAAATACGGTTGATAAGGAGCGTGGCAGTGAAAGTAAAGTATGGAGAGTTGTTGCAACCAGCCAGCACAACACACTGCATTGAGGCCTCACATGTGTTTAAAGCAGGATAAACCATTCCTGTGCAGACAAGGCCACAGACTGTGACAGTTTTCACCTAAATAGCCTCAGCCTCCTCCACACCAAACTCTTTCAAATAACTTGACAGATGCTGTAATTGATCAAAGTGCACATACAAGGGCTTTTTTATTTACTATTTATTTTAGGGAACAAGCACATTGCATGGACCGGTGCCACGTACCACAGTGTTTATAGTCTCCATTAGTTTGCAGGGCTCGTCCCTATGTGGGCCTTTTCACAAATCCACAAAGATCAACGGAAATCCATACAAAAGAGCACAAATAAACACAAGCAGTTACATTGTTGATAGGAAATATTGCAAGGACCATAAACCTGAAATTCCTTGTGCAGCTACACCATGCTGTTTACATGCTTACAACATGTGACTCATACATCGCGGTTCACTCGCAGTCTCTTAATCTGATCCCCAGCCAGATCGGAGAGTGAAGTTATCGATTGAGGGGCTGTGCAGATATTTTATTACAGAAACTAATGACGTCCCAGGAGGGAGGACGATCAATTTCTGATATGTTTCTCCTCAGTGACCTCACTAACCCACTTCCACCTTCCTTCGTAGTACTCCCCTCAGTTTCCAACAGGTTTTAACTGGTTGAAAACCAGCTGTGTCAATTATTCAAATTGAGGTAGCATCACAAGAACAAAACTGCTACTCTAAAGAACAGACATTTTATAAATTTTACCCCTGGTTTGAACCAGCTAATCTCTGGTTTGAACCAGTTTATCTCTGGTTTGAACCAGTTTTATAACTAACTTGGACCACAGATATAAAACTGAATATAAAATATCCATAAAAATCTATAAAACAAAAATAGGGTTATGCACTGGTTTTAAAAAGTGTCAACCAGTTTACCTCAGGTTTTAGTTCAGAATCAATTCAAATCTGTGCTTTGATTATTTACTTCGGATATCCAAATTGTTGCTCCAAAGTCAAACAAAGTTCAGTGTCATTGTGGTTTGATAATGCACCAGTTTGAGCCTGCCCGGGCTTTTCCTGCCTTAAAGCCTGAAGGCATTTATCAGAGACGGCTGTTTTTTCAGAAAACACACACCCTATTTATAAAAAAACAATAAAAGAATTCAAACTGAAATTCAGATATACTGCTATACTATATACTATATTTTAAAGGGGGCCTTTTATGCTCATTTCTAGCTCTATATTTTTGTTCCCCCGCAGCACGATTCACAGATTTCACAATTTATCTTATTCTGGCCCCTCAGTTCATCCTCTGACTGAAACAAGCTGGTTTAGCTCCGGTCTCTGTACGCTCTCCAGTTGCTTTGCCTCAACTTTCAGTGCTTCAGAGTTTCCTGAGGGACAGATAGCTTTACTTGTTGGAGCCCTCACATTGTAAGTGCTGAGGGGCCCTAGGGTCCTAGTGGTCAGCTTACATTTTAAACACCTGAGGTCTGGGGGCCCCTATGGTAAGCACCCAGGGGAACATATCTATCTTTCCTTCACAACCGAAAAAGCTTTCTCTGCGAGCGGGTGGTTGGGTGCGTCTCTGTACTTTGAGGATGTGATAGGTTCCCATTAAAGAATTCTTGGAAACCTCACTGTGAGCTGAGATGTGAAACACACTGCAGGGCCTGTTTCATCTGTTCAATCAGTAACACATGGCTTGGTGCAATAATGTGTGTGAATACTTTGCTGTATTCTAATTAAGCCCCATCCATACATAAACTGAAGTGTCATGTTGTGGTTTTATGGGGGTTTATGTGTGTGATTGTCCTGACCGGGTGCAGTCAGCTGGAGCAACAGTCCTTGTTTCCCTCGTCTATCTACTATTCCCACTATGTTTGAATTTTTGACAAGACAAAATATTGTGTGTGTTTTTTATGGATATGGGGCATTTCCTAGTGACACAACTCTGCTCGCAATCTACCTTTAGGTCAGTGTGTTTTTAGATAAATTGAAGTTAACCTGTTCTCATACTAATCACATTTATATACCACTAATCTAACCACAGATTATGTTCAGGACTTTGAAACTGAAGCCTGTGGTGGTTAGGTTAATGCAAAAAACTAACCTCCATCCTTCATTCATTTGATGTGTGAATAAACACATTCAAGCACATACAGTACAGTACCCACGACCAGTGTTGTATATGTAAGAGTAATATGATAGCATCTACTAGTACTATAATATATAATGTGATAAGTATATAGTCTGCATTTATATAGAAATTTTAATAATATATTATATATGTAATAAAACAGTATAACATATATAAGACCTGATGAGTTAGTTCAATTCAAACTGTTGGAGGTAAATTGCCTTAAACAATTTTAATTTAACATTTTAAGCATGAAAACATTTATTATTGAACTAATTTGTTGTTAATGTAAGGTAAATTAAGTTAATTGTACTTAAAACTAGTAATTATATTATACTCTTATTCCGCATTTCTCCAAACGTATTTAAAATGTGTCAACAGAATTTATCTGAATAAAGTAAGACTAACTTAAATGCATCTTTTTTATAGAAATGTTACCACTTTTACCACATTTACTCAGTTTTGTTTAACTAAAACAAATGATTACATTACCTGTCAAAACAGCTGACGTACGATAAAAACAATTTACAATTAATTGATTATCAATATGGTAACCAATTTATTTTGGGATTTACATTTTTTATAAAGTCAATGTAAAGAAAATGAGTCAATGGAACGAACTGTAATTATATCACCAGAAGTTATTACTTTATTAATTTATTTTTGATTTGGGTTTAATTCATGGGATGAGTGACTAACAATTTTTTGGAGGATTAAGTTGTGTTAGCCTGCTTCTTTTATTAAGATATGCTGTTAGGCTTTACAGTGTACAGTAGTATATTATAATATGGGATATAAAATATAATGTAAACTGAAATCTGGTAATAACTGTATGGTGTATCACAGCAATATATAGAATGAAAAATATACACAATACTGTTGCCAAAGACCAGCTGTGTTTTGCATGTAGCATATTGAGGTCAGATTGGGCAGTTATTTTATTTTGTGGCGAACCAAATCTTCACCATAGATCAGAAAACAGAGATCATTTGGGTTGTTTGGAAGGAGCTGACAAATGACCTACTCTGCTGTTCAGGTATGAGGACTTGGTGAAAAACTCTGGCTGATGTTCTGTTAGCATATAAAAGTAACGTGTAATAGATAAAGCTGACTCCTCCTATCTTCCCTACCCTACTCTCCCCTCAGGTCATGGAAGAAGCTCCCTCTCCAAGGCTTCTGGGAACTCACATGCACCCTGACAACATCCCCAACTCCTTCTATGAAAAGAAGACTAAAGTAAGTTTCACAGACTTCTGCAGCAGGCTTTTCAACTCTGTGAATGCAGACAACAGTGAAGGAGATCACAGCGTCCCGTCAAAGATTTGTATATTCATATAGAGCTGGTTTGAGTTTAAATCAGTGGAGATGGAAAAGGATAAAGTAGAGAGGGACAGTAGAAATTAAGGAATAAAGCACAGTTCTTCATCATATTGATTCAGAATCACTTCAGAATTTATTTGGATTTCAAATTATTTCTCATTTATCTATTTTTATAGTGTACTGGTTCAATGGCTTAAATGTTTTTATTTATTGTGCTGCGTGTTGTACAGATGCTGGTGATCTTCAGAAACCCTAAAGACACTCTGGTCTCCTACTATCATTTCTCCAACAACAACCCCGTCCTCCCAGGAGAGTCCTGGGAATCCTTCTACTCCAACTTCATTAGTGGGGAAGGTGAGCCACAGACATAGCAGACAGTGGCATTTAATAAAAACTACAATAAGCATGTTCTATTGATTATTAAGTGGACCACTTTTTGTTGATGAGGCATTTTACTAAGTCAAAAGTCTGTTGCCATTTTCCTTGGTGGAAAGTTTAGCCTGATTCATATTTAATTTAATAAAGTATATTGTGTGTCGAATTCCAAATCAAAGTGGATGTCTTGTGAGAAACTGAATGGAAGTTTTGCGTTAAGTTCAAGCAGGGTCTGAATTGGACCAAAAAAGGTGCCAGTACTCTAATTCAGCACAACCCTAACCCTAAGTTATGTGTTAACACAGAGACATAGTTACGTGGCCGTACATAGGGTTTTAGAAATACCAAGGTCCAAAAACTGAACTGGCAATTACTTCTACTTCTTACTACCCCTCGAAAAAAAATGCTGAGGTTCGGACTAGTGGTGGGTACGGCCTTGCTCATCAGAGGTGGAGGTACACCCAATAAAATGTAAGGGAACTCGTGGACAAAAATGAGAAGTGCCCATACTCAGTACTTTTAAGTATTTCAGGCCATTTCAGGCACTGAGTTCAAGCAATTCCAGCATATGCTGAAAGAATAAAATAAGTACTGAGCACAAAACATGCAATGCCAGGTAGTGGTTGAAAAATGTCATCCTAACAGCTACCAGCAGTCTACTGACTAGACTAGTTTTAAGATCTGTGACAAAGTTAGTGAGTTTCAACTAATCTCAGGTCAGACCATAACCCCCCGCCGTATATCACCCACCACAATACCACCTTCTGTTTTACATGTGTACATTCACAGTTTGACTTCATGATCCTGAGCTCTGCTGTGTTTATGGGCTAGTAAACAGCTTGTACAGCCGACTCAGCAGGGTCACTGTGAGGCTAAAAGACTGAATAGAATAGACTGTCACTGTATCCTGTGTGTAGTACATGAGACAGATAATCTGTGAAAAAAATCCAGTTCTTTTGGCTCCTCCTACTGCTCCTAATGGCATTTGCAAGAATCCACTGTGCCTGAACAAAAACAACAAATCAGAGCAGAGAAAGATTGATGATTGTTGAGTCTTGTTCCCGGGTCATCAACAGGTGGGAATGAGACTCAACAGTCAACCATCTACAAGCCACCAACCCTGTGTCTGTCTCACAGCATTAACCCCACATGATTATGAAAGTCTAACACAACGTTCTTGCTACCTTGACCGTTAAGTATTTTAAGGATCTACCTCACTGGAAAGCTTTAGTAAACTTCCAATTTATTGTTTTTATTTTGTAAAATCTTAATCTACACAGTAACCAGCCACCACATAAATGTAGAAAGTACAATACATACAACTGAAAAGAAGTGGACTAAAGCTACAAAGTAGCATGAAATGGACAGTACTCTGTCGTGTCTGCAATATGTATCTTAAGCTGCCGTGACTGTCAATCACCATCACCACCCAGATTACAGGGCTGTACAGAGGTTAACTTCATAGCTCTCGTGCATGGCCATGTGCTTGCCAAGCCACTTATCACATTCTCTTATCCCCATCATCAGACCAGCCCCACCTTCCTACGCAGTGCATACCTGTTCCCCTATTAGACCTTAGTACACCTCCATTCATATTCTGCCAGATGGTCTATTGTGTTTTGACTTTGCTGTTCAGCCTTTGTTATTGCATGCCGGCTTTTTGAACTCCTAATGCTACATTCATATGGATTCAGGCAGACAGCCCCTTCCTCACAGCATGAGAAAAACAAACCTTCGGACAGAATGGCCGGACACGCATGACGATATGATGCTATGGTGAAGCTGTATCATTTGCAAAGAATGGAATAAAATATATTAAATAATATTGGCCAACCAATATATCTGTCAGACTCTAGTATTGTATAACAACTGGTCACATGTTTTGTATGTAAAATCTTCATATGAAAAATAATGAGTAATGATAGCTATATAAATGTAGTGAAGTAAGAAGTATAATAATCTGAAACGTATTGGAGTATACATTTGTGTAAAAATACCTCAAACATTGAGCTTAAATACAGTATTTGAGTAAATGTGCTCAGTTCCTTTCCACCACTGAATGTAACATTTACACAGATAAACATCTGTTCGTGGTATAAAAGTTTGTTTGAGGTGCTGCTGATGGGGTATTCCTTTTACAGCTCACTATGCACACAAGGGTGAAAGGTCTTTAGATATGAAAGTCACATATCACTGTTCTTTCAGCAGCATTTCAGTGACCATATTTGTGTATGTGTGTGTCTAGTTTCCTGGGGGTCCTATTTTGACCACGCTTTGGCCTGGGAGAAGAGGATGGACGACCCCAGTGTTATGGTTGTCACCTATGAAGAACTGAAACAGGTAGATCACACACTGATTTTTTCAATGCAAATATATAGAAAATGTAAAATAACATGTTCCAGTGGAGTATGTGAGGCATTCTGACTCAGTGTCACTTTATCACTTTTGTGATGTAATACATTCATATGCGCTTTCTTATAGTTTCTGCTGACCATTTTCCAAATCATGCATCAGTGTTTGAAGGTATTACTTTCAGGCAGTTGCTGGTTTCAGTGCATTTGAAAAATCAACCTGCAGAGGGTTGAAACTTGCTGCAGAGAGAAAATCAATCACAGTCAATATTCAGTTAGTGGTAGAATTTTGGTAGAAGTGTCTGTCTGTAACAGCTCCACTTCTACTTCCTGTCTTGCAGGACCTGACTGAGAGCATCCGTCAGATCACCACGTTCTTTGGCTTCAGCCTGACTGAGGCTCAGGTCCAGCAGATCGCAGAGGGGAGCACCTTCAACGCCATGAAGAAGAACTCCGCTAACTCCCATGCCGGTGTGGGAAACATCATCTTCAGGAAAGGTGCATGAAAGACTAAGAATATTTTTTTTA
This sequence comes from Dicentrarchus labrax, assembly GCF_905237075.1. Lineage (NCBI taxonomy): Eukaryota > Metazoa > Chordata > Actinopteri > Moronidae > Dicentrarchus > Dicentrarchus labrax. Next base: position 23,479,224 of record NW_026136702.1, read on the forward strand.
ACAAAACGTTTTATGGAAGTGTTGTTTGTACTGAAATTACTAAAAAACTACATATTTGTTTTCTATACATTAATGTGCATATTTACTGCACATATGTGTTACGTAATATGTATTCCGTATTATATCAATGTATTGTGTAATATTTTTCCTGTAATTTAGCATGTATGTACAATACTTGTCGTCTTAAGAAACTCTGGGCTTAAATAAAGCCTGGCTTTGTAACATGTATTTGTGTAGTCCACTTCAAGCAAATTACGGTGAAGCAGCAGAGTCCAAGTGTTCTGAATGACTCATATTTACACAAGGCTGTGTCATGGAAAATTACATAACTGTATTGAAAAGCGTCATTGCATGCATTTGAACTTGTATTCTCTGTGAGTACAAGCACCATCAATCAACTATTCAGGGAGACTAAAAGGCACAGTTTGCTTATTATTTGCTCTTTTTCAGAGTACAGAGTTGCGTGCTGTAACTGTATTTGACTGGAACTTCTGGAACTTTATCTCAAGATGAGACATTGACATTAATCTAGTCATCTAACTTTTGAACTTTCGAGTGTTCTCATTCATATGTGTGAACTTAAGTGCACAGATACAGAATATAACTTCATTATTATATAGCTACTTCAGAAGAAATTTAAGTGAAAATCCAAATTCAAGAGTTTAGGAAACTGCCCCTCATTTCCTGCTCCTATTAAATGAGGCATCCACCAAGGCTCAATTTTAGACCCTCTCTTATTTTCATTATACATCATATCATTATACTTGGTTCTATCTTCGAGAAATACAATATTCTGTACTACTATTATGCAGATGATCCACAATTCTACCTACCGGTCACACAAGACTATCTGAACAACATCAAATGCTGGACCCTTCTTCAAGCAAATGAAAGAAAAAGTTAAAAAAAGTTTGTCCCTCCTAGCTCTCTCACCAGCCAAAATGCAAAAAATGCAAAATGCATGAATCCGTTGAAGCCGTTTTTTTTTTATCAAAGGTCCTCTTCTACCCAGTCTGCCGTGTTGAAACACCATGACTTACAGTAGCCCAGAATGGACAAACCAAATACTGGCTCTAGACAGGGCCTTTTGCTTTTCGCATACACTGTAGTTTCTCCTAAATGCTCGAAGCTGTGTTCAAATGGTAGCAATCTGTAACTTTACCGCTGGATGCCACTAAATCCTACACACTGCTCCTTTAATTCCGGTTGTTTTTAAATGTTCTATAGATAAGTTGACTTGAATACTATTTTTTTCCCTGGGCAGGCGAGGTTGGGGACTGGAAGAATCACTTCACACCAGAACAAAGCCAAGAGATGGATGAAGCCTTCAACAAGCACCTGGCAGGAACCAGGCTGGGAGCCAAACTCGACTACCAAAAGCATTGTCAGTAGAAAGCAAGGAGGCATGAGAAGAGGAAAAGGGAGGGAAAGTATGTAAAAGAAGAGCTTGCGGGACTTAACTGCCCTGATCTGAGTCCGACAACCCCCCCACCATCTTTAACCTGAAGCATTTAATTGTAAGAGGAGGTTGTTGGAGGCAGTAATCTGAAAGGAAACACTGCCTGAGAGGCTCAGTTCAGGGCCAAAAGTTCCTTAGTGACAAGCTCAAAGAAAGAAGGAAGAGAATGTAGAAAGAGGGATCAAGAAGGGAAAAAGTGCATTATGAGTTATTGTCTTATTCGGACCAATATGTTAAGTTTTGTTGCTGTACAAGTTCTACAACACAGAACATTAAAGGAATAGTTTAACATTTTGGGAGATTGATATCACTCTTATATTTGTCCTTTAAATATAAGATTACAGCTCCAAGACAAGAAGGCACACAACCCACAACTGCACTTTTCCAGATCCAGTCTTTATGCTAAGCTAAGCTAACTGGCTGCTGGCTGTAGCTTCACATAAGAGTGGTATCAATCTTCTCATCTAATTCTCTGCCAGAAAACGAATTAGGGTATTCCCCCAAAAGGTCAGACTATTCCTTAAACACCACCATGGGTTCATCTGAAGTCTAGTTGGGTCCAGGGAGACAAATAAAACCAGGGTTGAAAACCTGACAGACACCTGTTTCAAAGTTCAGTAACACATTAATATTAGTTAGCAGTTAGAGAACAGAGGTTACTGGAGTTTATGTGTGCAGCTTGCCGCCATTTATGTCAGTTTCTACAGACAGAACATTAATTGGCTTAAAGATGGACAGGAGAGTAAGCAAAACAAACAAAAAAAAAAAGCCATCACAGTGAGGTGTGACCTGTCAGCACCTGTTAAAGGCTGCATGATAGTCTCCTTTATGTAGGATTAAAACTTTGGTGCCCCCCAGTGCTGGCAGACAGCAATGCAATCTGAATAATTTGAAAAATGCTGTACAAATTAAAGACTGTATAATTACTGATAGAAGTGTACAGTAGAAGTGGACCTTGTTAATGGCACTTTGTGAAGAGAAAAATGGTTTGTAGTTTTGGAAACATTCAGCCAAGTTGGTTTCTGTTTGCTCTGAGCAAATACTTATCCGGACCAAAGTTTATCAGATTCTCTTGTTTGCCCTCTGGATTGGATTTTCTGCCGTATCAGATTTGTTTTATTTACCAATGTTTTACACCTGATTAAAACACATAACAGTTGAATTATCTTTCTACTGGCAGCTACTCACAGACTTCTCTGGTTGTGTAACTGTTGCTTTGAAACGATACTTCTATGGGCTATAATAAATATGCACAATCACTGTTTGTATGTACTGTATATACTGTATAGTACATCACTGTACATGGTCATGATGAGAAATAAAACTCCTTTCAAGTTCACTTATTTGATCTGAAATTGTTTGATTCTATCTTTGTGGCTTGGAACTCTTTCCCAGAGTTTATATTAGTTTCCGTGTTAGTTTAGTAGTTCAGAACAAGTATTACAATACAAACACTTTGTGAAGGCAATTGACTCACAGTCGTGTAGAAATCCCAGTCTCATGTTTGTTGTTGACAAATTTGATCAAATTTACAAAGACTAAAACTGAAGACATTGTTTCTATTTTTATTTCAGTTAGTTTTGTTTTTTCTAATGTCTAGTTTCTATTTTTATTTCAGTTAAATCCGCAGTAGGTAAATAATTTCATTATTTCTGAAATGTTCACTGTGTTCTGACCAAGTGTGAACCGATTGTGCCTTATCGTCTATTTTACTCTAGGCAGCAAGTGAACATTTTGTCCTCAAGTTGATGTGTTAGAAGCAGGAAAAATGTGCAGTGTGAGGATGTGAGCGACTTTGACAAGGGCCACATTGTGATGGCTAGACGACTGGGTCAGAGCATTTCCAGAACTGCAGCTCTTGTGGGGTGTTTCCGGTCTGCAGTAGTCAGTACCCATTAAAGGTGGTCCAAGGAAGGAAAAGAACCAGAGACAGGGTCATGGGGGGCCAAGGCTCATTGAATCCAACAGACGAGCTACTGTAGCTCAAACTGCTGAAACAGTGAATGCTGGTTCTGATAGAAAGGGGTCAGAACACACAGTGCAGAGCAGTTTGTTGGTCTGGGGCTGCAGCACATTATGACCACCAGGGGGCCCAGGGGCTCATAATGTTATTGCTGATAGTGTATACTCTCAATGGTTGTGACAGTAGTACATGAGACAGATAATCTGAGAAAGAAACCCGGTTTTCCTCTGGCTCCTCCTAGTGCTCCTACTGCTATCTGCTAGAATCCACGGGGCCTGAATGAAAACAATCAGATAGGAAGACGCTTTGGGTTGGACACCTGAAGATAGCTGATTGTGGACTCTGAGTCCCAGAGTCCAAAAGAGTCTGTTTTTGACGCCCTGGGACTAAATCAATTTATCTTTCTCCTTACCGGAAGTAACGTTCACGATTACGTTTTAGGCTTAATTTTGAAAGGGCTAACCGGAAGCCGCGTAGTCATTGCTCGGTGTCTAACTTGACGGTGGTCCACTGTGTGTCTCCTGAATGAATGACATCATGCGGACTGCTCTCTGTCTCCATCTGCGACATGACACCGTCAGACATTAACGGTTAGAGGTTTGTTTAAACTCTGCCACTGAAGTGCACGCGGTAAGAGCAGCACGGTAACCGTTGTCCGTTGAGTCATGATTCAGCGATCGTCGGTCTGTGCTAGCTAACGTTAGCTAGTAGCAGGTAGAGCTAACGGTGCCGCTGGCTGATAATGCTAAAGGTTGTGTGAGGGACTGACCTGTTATTCTGCCTTTCATTCAAAGGCAGAATTAAATGGACGCTGGAGGGAAACTGTAGCATGAACAATATCCTGTTATGTTTGTGTCTGGAGGATAAAGCCGCCGTGTGTCTGCTCAGGTCACCGGCTGTCATCCAGTCTGTCCTCTTGGCTTTAATTCATGTTGGCTCTCACATATCCAACGCAAATCAGTGTGCTGCCATGCTGCTCCATGATGGTACAGTGTGTTTTTAATATAGGAATTAGATTTGAACTCATTGATATATACACGACCGTGTTAAAATGACAGAATTATGCAATGAGCGATGCAAAATCGGGTTAACGTTAGATGCTTTGTCCGTTTTGCACTTTTGCTGCTGAATGTTTCCCCAGAGAGAGAACACATTTCATCCATTTCAGCTGGAAGTTAGACATTTGAATTGGATTAAACTGGACTGGAAATAAAAGGAAAATCAATGGTGGACTGCAACTGAAAAAAAATCTCTCCAATTACTGTTCTTAAGGTACAATTTTGAAGTACTTGTACATGAGTATTTCCATTTTATGCTACTTTATATTTGTACTCCACTACATGTTGTTGGAGGCAATCATTGTACTTAATACTCCACTACATTTATGTGACAACATTAATTCCTAGTTACTTAATTACTCAGTAATGTGTAGTTCAGATTATGATTATTTATGATTATATTGTGATGTATAATCAAATAGGACTCATTGTGTTTTTGTTACCTTAAATTGAGCCGTTTTATCTACAGCAGCTGCGGGCAGGGCCAGGGAGAGCTTTCTGGGGCAGAGCTGTTATGGAGGCCAGCAATAATGATGTTACATGTTTCTACAGTAGCTGTGAGCGAACCAAACAAACACTGGCTCTAGATAAGGTCATTTGTTGTTTTTTTGCGTGTTTCACAGCCACCATAGTTTCTCCTTTACGCTTGAAAGGGGAGGTTCAAACGATGGAATTACAATCTGCAACTTCACCACTAAAAGCGACTTTAAAATATCAAGGAATAGCTCCACCTTTACCAGCTTTAATGCGTCTCTAGTTATATTATGAAACAAGGGTTATTATTCTGAACTGGACATTTTCTCCATAACGTAAATAATACCGCTGCTGCTGACCTTTCCATCACAAACCTGCTGCTACATTTAGGTCACTAGTCAATTAATTGATTGAAAGAAAATTTATTTTAAATTAATTTTGATAACCGATCATTTCATTCATTTTTCAAGAAAAATGTCAAACATTTGCTGGTTCCAGCTTCTTAAGGATTTACTGCTTTTCTTTGTTATTTATGATAGTAAATGAACAGTCTTCGGGTTTTGGACCATAGGTCGGACAGAAGAAGCAAGCTGAATATGTGATTTTGGGCTCTGGGAAATCGTTATGAGCACTTTTCACAATTTCTTGACATCAGTATCAGTGCATCTCTACACTCCACTTACTTACAATCTGTAATGACTAGTTGTGCGGTTTTAGGCCTTAAGCAAAGATCATTTCCATTATCTAGCAATTCTATTCTATAATTTTTTCCCAATAAATACATTTGTAGTTTAGTCTGTAAAATGTCAGAAATTAATCACAATTTCCTTAAGCCCAAGGTGATATCAAATGTCTTGTTTTATCTGACCAACAGCACAGACACAACATTTCAGATAAATGTCTTTAAATTTCTTTTGTGTCCGACCAAACATCCAAAAAAGGATTTTCAGTTTACACTGACATAAAAACAGAAAAAAACTGCAAATCCTCACATTTGAGAATCTGGAAGCAGAGATTTTTTGTTATTTCTGCCAAAAATCAATTCTCAGAATAGTTCTTGTCTATTGATTAATTGAGTAATTACATCAACACCACCATGTTCTTCTCGGTTTCTCCGTCTTCCAGGTGTAGAGTGATGCAGCAGAAGTTGTGTTCCAGAGGTTCTGGTTCTTTCCTCTTAGAGAGGAACGGCCAGGCCTGTGGCGCCGTCACCGTCACCTCCTGCGACCTCCCCTTCCGCTGCCCCCGCTGTGGCGAGCAGGAGCGCTTCCGCAGCCTGGCCTCGCTCCGTGCCCACCTGGAGTACCGCCACTCGTACCGCTCGCCAGACGTGATTACTGGTGGCTTCAGCATCACCGGTAAACTCCCCGACCCGTTGACGGCGGCGATCCCCTGGCACGACATGAGCCTCCCGACCCGCCGGGGGCAGCAGAGCACGGGGCGACCACCTCACGTCCGCTCCCTCAGTGACAGCAGAGACAGCAGTTACCTCCACTCCTACAGCTCTGTGAGGAGACGCACCCAGAGTGTCGGGGTGGGGACGCAGGCTGAGGATGAGGAGGAAGAAGAAGGTGGGACAGAAGATGAAGATGTGGGAGAAGAGGAGGAGGAGGAGGAGGAGGAAGGTGAAGACAGACATGGAGGTAGAAATGAGGAGGATATCAAAATGTCCGTCAAAAAGTCGGACGCAGTTCACCATCACCTCAACCACCATCATCTGCCGTTCCCTATTCCAGCTCCTCTTGGCCCCCCTTTAGACCCAGAACTGGACCTAGACCTGGACCTGGTTGGTGCGTTCAAGCTTACGTACTTCCTTTACCTTTTGGAGCCAAGTTCTATTTATAGATTATACAACCCCAATTCCAATGAAGTTGGGACGTTGTGTAAAACGTAAATAAAAACAGATTATAATGATTTGCAAACCCTTTTCAACCAATATTCACACCACACATTTTCAATGGGAGACAGGTCTGGACTGCAGGCAGGCCAGTCTAGTATCCGCACTCTTTTACTACGAAGCCACGCTGTTGTAACACGTGCAGAATGTGGCTTGGCATTGTCTTGCTGAAATAAGCAGGGACGTCCCTGAAAAAGACGTTGCTTGGATGGCAGCTTATGTTGCTCCAAAACCTGTATGTACCTTTCAGCATTAATGGTGCCTTCACAGATGTGCAAGTTACCCATGCCATGGGCACTAACACACCCCCATACCATCACAGATGCTGGCTTTTGAACTTTGCGCTGATAACAATCCGAATGGTCCTTTTCCTCTTTGGCCCGGAGGACACGACGTCCATAATTTCCCAAAACAATTTGAAATGTGGACTCGTCAGACCACAGCACACTTTTCCACTTTGCGTCAGTCCATCTTAGATGAGCTCGGGCCCAGAGAAGCCGGCGGCGTTTCTGGGTGTTGTTGATATATGACTTTCGCTTTGCATGGTAGAGTTTTAACTTGCACTTGTAGATGTAGTGACGAACGGTGTTAACTGACAGTGGTTTTCTGAAGTGTTCCTGAGCCCATGTGGTAATATCCTTTAGACATTGATGTCGGTTTTTAATGCAATGAGGGATCGAAGGTCACGGGCATGCAATGTTGGTTTTCGGCCTTGCCGCTTACGTGCAGAGATTTCTCCAGATTCTCTGAATCGTTTGATGATATTATGGACCGCAGATGATGAAATCCCTAAATTCCTTGCAATTGTATGTTGAGAAACGTTGTTCTTAAACTGTTGTGCTATTTGCTCACGTAGTTGTTCACAAAGTGGTGAACCTCGACCCATCCTTGCTTGTGAATGACTGAGCCTATTGGGGATGCTCCTTTTATACCCAATCATGACACTCACCTGTTTCCAATTAACCTGTTTACCTGTGGAATGTTCCAAACAGGTTTTTTTTGAGCATTCCTCAACTTTCCCAGTCTTTTGTTGCCCCTGTCCCAGCTTTTTTGGAACATGTTGCAGACATCAAATTCAAAATGAGTGAATATTTGCAAAAAAACAAAAAAGTTCATCAGTTTGAATATTAAATATCTTGTTGTATTCAATTGAATATTGGTTGAAAAGGATTTGCAAATCATTGTATTCTGTTTTTATTTACGTTTTACACAACGTCCCAACTTCATTGGAAATGGGGTTGTAGATTAGTAGTCAGATAGTGTCAAACTTTGTCTGTTTTCCTGTAACCACCAGAGCAGAACTCGTACTCTGGTCTGGAGACGGCGGCAGCCACGGCCGCAGTGCGTCGGCGACTTGCCAGCATCCTTCGAGCAGCAGACAGCACCATGCAGCGCCGGCTGGCCAAGGTGAGCACGGAGCTCGCCCAGACCGACACGGAGCTCCTGTGCGAGCGCGCTCACTCGCAGCACCTGGCCCAGGAGAGGCAGGAAGTTGCGGAGAGGGAAAGGTCGCTGAGCCGACAGGTGGACGTCGCTGTCATGGTGATCGCCGCGTTGAGGGAGCAGCTTAACGCCTCGGAGAATGAGCTGGAACGACGAGAGAGGTAAACAGGCAACAGGTTTGACTGATGTTTCTGAAGGCCTTAAATGTATCTATTCAAGTGCTGTACTTCAATGTATTTTTTGTTTTCCAGGGAGGTGATAACCATCCAGAAGTTTCTGGAAGCAGCAGCTCGGCAGGAGACGTGTGGTAAAGTTCGAATCCAGCGCTTCATCGAGAATCTGCTGAGACGCATCGCTCTAGCCGAGAGACTGGTGGAGTATTACCAGGTTAATGGCAGCCCGCAACAGTGCAACCACTATAAGGTACAACGGCACACACATTTAGAGTCCATTAAGTACATTTACCTAAGTACTATACTTAAGTACATTTCTATGAACTTTACATTAAGTATTTCATTTCCATGTTCCTACTAACTCCACTACATTCTTTTGACTATAGATACTTTTTACTTTAAAAGGAAAGGCTCGGTACACTCACACAGGTGTTTTATTTACTGATTACCCTGGTCAGGTGAAAGTTTGGTGGTTTGCTGGAATACGTACAGGGGGGTTTTCACTAAAAGGTACACAAAACCAACAGAAGGCTGAGGAATATGTCAATCAAGGAGATTGTGTTTGCGTGCTATAGTGGTGTGAGGGCACTAAGATTTTATCACCTCTTTAGCAACGATAAGGTTTGAAACTGAGGACACTAATTGTTGAAGCTTTTTTTTTGGAATTTTTTCCCTTTTTTTTTTAATGTACACTTCAGTTGCTCAACGTGGCTCTGTTTTTTTGGTTTTACATACAAAATATATATTTATTTTAGAAGATATAAAAAATTATTACCACCAAACATATAATAAGTAATAAGAGTTTGTATCCAGTCTGAAGCCACATTTGTACCATCCACTGTTTAGCTCTTGGTGCTTTTTCACTCTAGTATTGAACCAGATGAAGGATTTAGTCATCGGCAGTCTGGATCTAAAGTTTGAGAACAAGCTGAGCTAACGTTACGCAGCTGGCGCCCTCTTCTTTTCTGTCCAACAGCGTGGGAGAAGCAGTGATTTTTAAAGTGGAACTGCTTTATTCAGTGTGTTTAGTGGTTTTAATCAGCGGGTCTGTTTGTTTTGGAGAGGAGGAGACCTCTGTGGATAACTGGGCTCCCGGTAGAAACCTCCTGAACCATGAACACTGAAAGATCCTAATGGGGAGAAGCTGACTGCAATGACGGCAATGGTGGTGAAAACAACAACTCCCATGATCCCATGCCAAAACGTCACCAAACTTCATCTTTTGTTTCCCCTAGTGGCAGAAATTACTTATATTCTGCATTTAAGCTTCAATAATAACAAACCAATACTGGTGGTAAATAACAACATCACACTGACAGGGTCCAGTCTGCATAATGAGTACTTTTACTTTACAAACACTGAATTAATGCTGAGTTTGCAAGCTATTTCCTGCCTGTTTTTGGACCGTTGTTGACGAGTGTTGTCGTGAAAACGTGATCTGACCTTTGACCTTTTCTGTGCCCTCGTCAGCACCAGCAGCCAACTGATAATGGACCTCACAGAATCACTAAAAGCAGGTGAGTACCTCCAATGCACCGACCTGGGACTCGTCACACCAGTTTATGGAGGTTTTAAGCAGAGTTCTGCAAATTCTAGATCCTTTAGGGTGAAAACCCTAATGTTTTAAAAAATAAGTATTACATTAAACCCCGCCCGTAAACTCATGAGGTAGCTGCCAGTTGTTCCTCATTGGACACTGATTGGTCAAAACCACTGTGGTCAGGTACAAGTGCTGAGTTCGCAGCCTGGCAAGATGGATTCTCATGAAAGTTTTGTGACTTTCTGAAAGACAAAAGAATACACAATAGTTATTAGTTAAATAGAAAATCACCTTACACTTATGACACTCAGCTATAAATAGGCTTAATGCTCAACAGGATGATAAATCATTCATGGGGACTGTTGTGTTATCTGTCTGATTTCCGTGTTGCTGCCATGTTTAATTCATCATTAAACATGTGACACTTTGTCCTTCCACTCAGTCACTGGAGTGGGATTACCTGTCTGTCTATGTGCTGCACAGTGTGTGTGCTTTTAGTGTGAGTGTTTTAACCCTAAGCCTCATTGTGGTGTCTTCTTATGTACCTGGAGAATTGGCTCCACAATATGTTTATCCTAATATTTGCTTAACAGTAGGGGACATAAACATGCATTCATTGTCGATTTTCTGCAAATTTGATCAAAATTTGTATGAAAATAAAACATGGTCATTACACATTGTTCACATTGTCATTTGTCATTTAAGGAGGCTTTCACATCAGGGACCTGGGCCCGGATCCAAGTGCATTTTACCCCAAAGTCCAGTTTGTTTTGTTTGTGTGAACACTGTGTACCGTACCCGGGCACGAACCAACAAACCATGCCAGGGTCCACTTGAAAAGGTGGTCTTGAGTGCTGTTCATGTGTACTCATGGCACCTGTCAGTGGGTGGGATATATTAGGCCTCAAAGTTGATGTGGAAGGAAAAATGGGCAGCGTGAGGATTTGAGCGACTTTGACAAGGGCCAAACTGTGATGGCTAGACGACTGGGTCATCTCCAAACCTGCAGCTCTTGTGGGGTGTTCCCGGTCTGCATTGACTTTGCTTGGAGCCAACAACTAGTGGCTTTTTAAAGAACAGACGGAAGGAGACGCCCATTGGAGGATCTTTTGTAAAAGAAAAAGAAAAAAAAGTTTCAAAACTTTGATAAAATTTGCAAAAATGGGTCTGGTTTACAACCTCCTCCCTACTAATATGTTTATTTGTTCATGTTCATATGACATTTCCAGGTCAGCGGGAGGTCAGCTCTCCTCGTCTGGTCTCCACGACAGCAGAACCCACTCTTCCTCCAAGTTTGGCAGCCGTCCTCTGTTCTCCAAACCGGGCAGAGAGCGAGACCGGGAGCTGGAGCACCGGGAGCGGCTGGCCCAGTCGTCCAGGCTGTTCTGCCGACCTGAACACAGAGACGACATCTGGAACCACCAGCGCCGCCGGTCCGCCGGGTACGAGACGTAGAACTGTAGAGAAACACCAGGGAGAGGGGGTGTCAAAGGGTAAAACTTTATATAAGCGATAACTTTATTCCAGTGTGTTAACCTATGGAAAAGTACTGCGAGCTCACATTCACAACCAGCTTCTTTAAAGCAGTTAACTCAGAGGTGTTTCCTGCTTCTGTATAATCATTTCAAACAATACACTGCGGTAAATGTAAATCTCCTCCGATGCTCTTATACAGCTAGAAGAGTGCAGACAAACCTTTTATGCTTAAATCATTTGTTGTTTTGACTAAAATATCTAACTTTTCTGGACAGCAATAACTTCTGAGTCATGGTGACATTTTTGAAATGGCATTTTTCAATTTCTTAGTAGGTGATGATTAAAGCAGGAACAGGAAGTAGTTGTTTATAAAATCTTATTTTGACATGAAAATGTTTGAACCTCTGTAAATTCAGACTAAATGTAAGTGAGTTTCCTGCATATATTGTGCAGGAGGGTATAAACTTAGAAACTTGATTGGCAAATTGTATTCGTTAATTAATAGTTAAGAATGAAAAGAATCCAACACATTTTAGTTTTTAAAAAAAAGGGTTTTTTGCAGAATTTCCTAGAAACTTTGCATATTATGTGAAATAATTTTACAGATGTTAAATTAAATGTTTGTATAGCATTGTATAGCGGAATTATGCTTCCATAGCAATTTGTATGAAATTATTTTTATAATTCAAAGTAACAAAACCATAGAACATAAGAGACGAGATTACACTAAAGTATGAATCAATAACTCTTTTATGTCGGCTGCAGATCCCAATGAGAATGACTACAAACACTAGTGCAAAAGTAACTTTACCAATAGCTTCAAATTGAAGAAATCACATTACACTTCACAGTAACTATTACTGCATAACAGGGTTTAAGAACATAATAATGCAATAACAAATATTATTGCATGACCACAGTGGCGTTGCATTGTATTGAAGATTTTGTATTGGTAACGCTGTGTTATTGCATATAACACAGTTCTTTTCCATAGATTACCATACTGCAATAGACCATTATAAAGGTACTGGGTGCTTTTTCGGGATGTAAACATTCAGTATTCAAACGTATAAATGAATGATAGCTTCTAGTCTTTTGTTTCATTTGTCAGCACAAATCATAATATTTAGTAAAGTATAACAGGTAATCTCAGTCTTTAGTGATACTTCCATTCTGAATCATCTCTGTATTTTAGAGAAACTTCAGGTAAAAATGTGCTTTTGTATTCATCTACTGATTTGATTACAGTTGAGGTCAGATCATGGAAGCAAGTTGAATTTTGAAGAGAGTCTTCTTCCTGAATCTGATGGAATGAGGATAAATAGTTCCCAGTGATGTTGATGACACGTCCTCTCCTCTGGTTGAACCTTTACATCCCGGCCCGGTTCCCCAAAAGGTCCACATCAGTCCAGTTATCTTGACTCTGTCTGTGCTTTGAAGGCCAAACGGCAGCGATCACTGCCTGTGATCATCTTGATAGCTGACGTAGGTCGTCAATCGACTGTTCGCTGAAACCCTCCACCAAACAGGCACTGTCCAATCCTAGCTTAGCAACCAGAGCTAAGCCTTGAAGCTTTTAAAAACCTTTTCTCTTGTGATGTTCATAAGCTAACAGTGTTTCTTTATGGGAACTGTTAGCTTAAGCCCCAGTCTTTCAGCATGCATGTAGCCATCAAGCGTCTATTAAAACGAGTCAGTTTGAAGCATTAAAAGGTCAGCCGGAGACTGCGGTTTCAACCAACTCATGGAGTCAAAGTTAGCTTAATTAGCTTGCTAGCTGCAGCTGATAAAATCTGCCAGCAACAGTTTCATTTTAGCCGACAAAATCACCATTTCCCGGTAAGAAATGAAGAGCCTGCTCTTGTCTACCTCTGTCTGAAATCATGAACCCATCGTTTGGAAACATTTTGAATGGTAAATCTGTCCTTATCCTTGTAAGCTCCATATATACTGCACAAACATCCAACCTGCACTATCTGCACCCCCACCAGCATCCCCCTGTAGGGGCGGTTACAGGGTTCATCCTCACAGATGGAGTCTGTTCCTCTTCAGGCAGGTCAGGCAGACGCCTCTGTAGCCACTAGACTCTCTCTTAAGACTCCTAGTGTCGTTTTTTGCAGCTGTATAGCATTTTTTGATTCAAATTTGGTCCCGCTGCGAGGGGGAACCCATGGTCGTATTTGGGTGCTTCTGTTCCCATCAGAAATGCAATATCTGGCCAATGATAATAGTGAAATAGTTTAGTTATAATTGATTTAGATTAGAATTTCAAAACAGATAACAAACAAAACTGTCGCTCCCATCCTCCACTCATACTGTCACACACGCACACCAAAGCTGAACCTGTTCATCTTTGGTGGCTTTTGAAACAGTAGCTGTAATTGTTATTAATTGCTGTAGATATAATGGTAATGAGTAATCTCATCCATTGAGAACATTTTATTTTGATTGAGTTGTTGTTGTTCTGCCCTCACAGCTCTGGTTTGGTTCGTAAAGCACAGACAGGAGTTTGATGACACCAGACCTGAGTCAAATGAACTTTGCATATAATTCTTGGCTTTAGTTTGTGGAGGTGTCACTACATTAGGACCAATCCAGTTACTGTCCGCTGTTTGTACATAGAGAGAAACATTAGATATATAGACTTGGAAATACTTTATTGTGATTTTTACTTTTTCTGGCAGTCTTGGTCTTATGTTGCCAATCAGCCACCAATCTGCTACCAAAGCAGTATTAAACCAGGGATGTTGTGGAGGGTAAGCCCAGATACACTTTTTTTTGTCATGTAGAATATGGCACCTTTTTTTAAAGTGCAACATTTTTTGGTGGTAAGCTTGTTTTCTGTCAGATGAGAAGATGGATATCAGATTTATCTCTGTCGTACATGTGTTTGCCTAGCTTAGCACAAAGACTAGAGAGCCAATTGTGGATTCATCCGCCGCTGAAAATAGTCCACAACAAATGCACTATTTCCTCCTGTCTGTTAAAAACTACAGTGAGCAGCTTTTGGGAAATTACTGAGCCTTTTTTATTCATGAAACTATATGTTTGAGGGGTGTTTTTTAAAGTTTCTCAACTCCAACCAGCAGGCTTGAATCTGAGAGCCACAGACAGGAAGTCAGAAAGTATTGAGAAAGGGTCTTTTTGTGGAATTTGTTGACAATAACAAAAACATAGAATTACATCAGACCTATTCTTTAATTATACAGCATGTCAATAAAACAGGTTTGGAGTTATTTGGAAGGTTTTTTCACTTTTGGTGGAGCCAGGCAGGTTACCCTGCTTCCAGTCTTTGGGAAACTGCATATTTTACCCTCCACTACATCACCGGATAAAACCAGCCACGTACATGCAGGTTCAGTTTGGCCCAGGTCTGGAGGACCCCACACATATAACGAATGTACTCTTGAGTTAACGTATAGCTCACACTGAAGAGATGCCGTGTTTTAAGACCTAACTTTTGTCTCGTCGTTCAGGCTTAAACTGGCACTCATTCACACAGAAACGGGTGGAGATTCTCCGATCACAAATATATGACGTCGTATCAACGCTTTCATCCAAAGTGACTTACAGTGCCGTGAATGCATACAGTACCTTTGCAGTATACTAAACAGCTCATGACGGCTTGTTTAATAGAATCATTCCTGTCTCTGCATCATTCTGTACGATCTGTTTACACGTCATTTTTGCACTCATCCAATGATAAGAATGTATATGTAAAAGACGGTATTCGGTGTAAAATGTATCTTTGCTGTCGGTGGTTTAGGTTTTGTTGACAGTGGTGATAGATATTTTGTATACAAAGCTATTCTGTGTCGTCAAGTGGAAGTAGTAGTCCTACAGTACTTTAACTTGGCAGGGCATTTATCTGGGTCCCAAACACAAAACATGTCTTTTTACTTTTCAACAGGGTGACTGACTGCAGGTCCTAGAAAGGTCCCTGAAATGATGTTATGTATATATCATATTATATATTGTGTTTTTTTTTTATATATATAGTTGTTTCAAGTTAGTTGATTTTAGTGATTTAAATAGTCAAATTTATAATTGGCATTTAATAAGTTCATAATTAAATCTTAGTGAACAGAGCTTTCGGGCACCTTTTCAAAGACCTGACTAGCAGTTGTGTCAATTATGATTTATTCCAAAGTTATTGGAAGTTGCCAATTTTTAAGCCAAATGTTTTCCTGTATTTTCTTTCATCAGTTGAACAAACCCGATCAGACTGATATGTAACAGTTTCAGTGAATACCTGATTCTGTTTTACAGGCTAAAAAGCATTAGCCTCCTGTCGTTTTGATGCCTTCATGGGCCCTGAGGGTAAACGTGAATTTTGTCACGTTCACTCTCCACTGCTTCTTACCACATGAAAACACGATCCAGATAAATTTGGACAAACTGCCCACTGAGTATTCCAGAGATCCACATGTGATCAGACGTCTGAGTCCTTTAGCACTTTGTGAGTTTTGGCACTGGTGAGCGTTACTGCTGCTGTCAACTAAAAACCCTGTTTGTTCAGGGCTCAACAATAAGGATTGCCTGGTGCTAGTAAATCTAGCAACTCACTTGCCCTAAAAAAAGACACATTGTTTCATGAGCTGAAGCGCCAGTGTGCATGTGGGCCACCTGGCAAGTAAAGAAAAACATGAATGCTGAACCTTGTTGTCTTTGGCTTTCACTAATTGAAAGAACCAAGAACCGATATACGTATATGTGTATCAGCAGCATGAAAGCTTTTGGGCCCTTGGGTCTCAAACCCTGATCGATCACTGATCCCACCAACAATCAGATTGGGGTTTTTATGCGAACAGCAGCATGACTGTTGAAAGACTTGCGTGTGTGTTTGGAGGAGTGTGCACAGTGCTTCAGGTTTGTCTCTGTTGTACTGCTTCCTGTTGTATGTCATTGGAAGGTGGTGGAAGATGCATGAGACAGCCCTACTACTACTACTACTACTACATATGTAGCTATTGTGTTACTGTGAAAGCATGCTTCATATGTAGCAAAAAAAAGTACTTATAAAATACTGTTATCTTGTACTACTATGTGTACTTTTGTAGCAGAGCGAGGTCTATTTTATTGGTACAGTCTTTGAAGGAAAGTTGCACTAAACCAACCCAGAGCACTTCGCTCGGATCTGTCGGATTTCATATGAAGGGAGTGTTGTATACTGGACAATCAGCAGGGTTAATGCACAGGTCTGGAAAATAAATTTAATTACTTCTGTGTTTTCAAATGTTTCGGGAAAATGTGCAAGAGACAGAAAGAGAAAAAAAGCTTGAGAAGTGGGTAAAAACATAACCGAACAAGTATTCTAACTGTTAGTTTGATTATGACACTACTACCTTTCTTGCCGTGAGTCGGTAGAGATAAAGTTAGTTTTATGTTGTGTAAAACCAAGTTTGATATCCTTGGGTTCATCATGTTTGTCTGTAGGGATTTCGTTTGCAGAAGTAATCTCTAGTTTTGTGCCTTCACTCAAAAACTCTGTAGTCTGTATAACACTGTGCAAAATGCAATACTGTGAAGAACTGGAATACTTTTTATGTTGAAACTTGTCGGTCTGTGTGATAACCATCGAAGATTAAAGAACAAACATGACACCAAGAGTATTATCATATGTGTTTTTTATTCAAGTGTATTATTGCAAAATCACTGTTCTCAACAAAAAACCTATCCGATGGCCACGTAGCAGAATCTGATGTTTGGATTTCTTTTTCTGGCCCGGGTTAGGTTTTGTTTTTTTCTTGGGTCTGTTTTGTTTATTAATGATTTAGGTTGTCATTCTTTTTTTTTTAGTTTAAATTTATTTTTTGTGTCTGTAGTTGGGTAGATTTATATCACTAAAATTAGATTAGAATTATAAAATAATACATTTAGCTATTTCTATTACCATATTTAAAGCTCAAAGGTATGTTGTTTTTCCCCTGAGTTTTAAAAATACTGTAACTAAGACTTAATTCAATGTCCTTGTTGCAGTACCCAAAATGGCCGCTTGGTGTCACTCTGCTGCTACAGGAAGGCAGTGAGCTGTCCTGCTCACTGAGGGGGCTGCATCAGGATTCACATGCTTTGTTGCTCTTTTCCTCACCCTGATTGACTTCTTCCTAAGTAATTAATTTCCCAGAATGCCTTCTATGAACTCTTTGCATTCAGCTGGGCTTTACAGTTTTTATTACAGTGGCTTCCGTCAGTCTTCAAAGTATCACATTTTCTAATCCTACACAAAGAGGCTTTAAATAACTGGTGTTTTTTCACATTATGTTGACCACTTTCTAAAGCATATCAATCAATCAATCAATTAAATGTATTGTCCTCCAAGGGGGGAATTCATGATATGATCTGTTTAGCTAGAAATGCAGCTCTCAGGAGGCCAGTGTTGGTCTGTTAGTTGGTCAGCCACCACTTTGGTCCAGACTGAAATATCTCAACAATTGTAGATGAGAGCTGGTATTATTCATTATCCTGTCATCAGACTGGTCCCTTTTGGGTGAAAATAAGTCCTATAGAAGTGCCCCAACCAAACTGAAAAAACTAGTGGCACCATGCGTAGAAGCTGCACATCAAACTATAACCAGTTTACAATTTTCTTTACTTCCCCAAAGAGCAAAGGACACTAAAAGAAGAGATCTGTGGCTTCAGGCCATCTGCAGAGAAAATTAAAATGGTAAACGGGGAACCAGCCAGTCAGTACATCACAGGTTAGTTTTTACTGTGAGACAATATGGCCCTACCACAAAACACCTGCTTTTAGAATGGAATTTGGTTCGGCAGACTATTCCCATAAACTGAACTGACCAACCCTCTAATAAGAACCTTGTAAATAGCATAAAGTATGGTAGGAAGTCGGACAAAAACTGACTGTTTTCCACTTCTCTCGGCTCGTAGTGAAAGGTTGCTTTATGGGCACAAACTAGAAATGTAATGGACTGGTTGCACAAAAGATACATTGACTTCTCAAAGCCAGAAACACACAGATGGACTTAACAATAGTAACTGGCTGAGTTCCATTAAGTGACCCAGTAACAGTGACACAATGCACAATAGCAGGACCTCCCCTAAGTGGAATGCAGCTATAATTAATACACCTGTGAGTTTCCTGCTATGACATGCCAAAAAGTCTGCTGTGCAACCAGTCCATTAGTTTACAGTGAAGTCACATTGGACAGATGACCAGAACAGCTAAATATAGTGACTTAACCACAGATTCCTGGAGATTCAGTATTGTCTGTGTCAGGTTCGTCCACTTCGATGGAGGCAGACCAAAATGATCAGTGCTAATTCTTTGCTTTCCTGGATTTGGGTTCCTAATAGCTAAAAAGCGAAACAGTTTTCTTATTTTTCTGCTAGTAAATTGACCTTGGAATCTGCATTTACCGCCAGTCAAATTAGGGGGGTAAACATTATACCTGCTAAACATGTTAGCGATGTCCCTGTGATCCCGTTAGCATTCTGATGTTAGCATTTGGCTCAAAAATGTCTGCAATTATCCCCATATTTATACAGTATCCTGTGCACTTCTGACCAGTCAGGTCCACTAGCTTCAAATGACCAATCCAGCAGAAGAAAGGCTGTCCTGAGGAGCTGCCCCTGTTGCGTCAGTTGGGTCAGATTTGGAGGGGAACACATAAAACATTAAGAGGCTGCTGTTCTTCCAGTCCACAGAAAAATGGTGGAAGGAGTGAATAGATAGAAAAAACATAATTTTATATTTTTATAATTTCCCAGGAGGGAGAGGTAGGAAAGAAATCAGTGATGTGACAAATGGGAAATGTTTAATTTATGGAATGCACAGAGAAACCTTTTGTAGTGACCATTGATAGAAGAAGTATTCAGATCAGAATCAGAAATACATTATTGATCCCCGGGGGGAAATTGGTTGCGTTACAGTTGCTCAAATTTCTAAACAAAGACAAAAGAAGTAGAACAAATAAGAACATTAAAATATGTGCATTAAATTACAATATGTAACAATATATAGAGAAAATATAAAAATGTAAAATAAGAATATGTATATTATATTGCAGTATATAAAAAATATATGGAAAATAAGACAATCAAAATATATACACTCTCCTCCAAAAGTATTGGAACAGTGAGGACAATTCTTTTATTTTTGCTGTAGACAGAAAACATTTGGGTTTGACATCAAACATTGATTATTCAAACAATAAAGAGCGCTGAATGTCTATGCTCAGTTTCAGATTTGGGTTTTGCCCGTGCATTTATAGTTAGAGGTGTAACCAACATGAAAACCAGAGAGCTGTCTATGGGTGAAAAACAAGCAATTGTGAAGCTGAGAGAAGACGGAAAGTCCACCAGAGCCATTGCACAAACATTGGCCATAGCCAGTACAACCAACTGGAATGTCCTGAAGAAGAAAGAAACCACTGGTGTACTAAATAACAGACGCTGAACGGGTAGACCAAGGAAAACAGCAGCAGTTGATGACAGAAACATTGTGAGAGCTGTAAAAAAAGACCCTTAAACAACTGTTAGTGACATCAGAAAGACCCTCTAGAGGGCAGGAGTGAAGGTATCACAATCTACTGTTCGCAGAAGACTCCATGAACAGAAGTACAGAGGCTACACCAGAAGATGCAAACCACTCATTAGTACGAAGGTACCTCCAATTTGTACTTAAGAACAGTTCTTGAGTAAAGGTATTTAGTTACATCCCTCCCCTGGTAGTGACACAGAAATGTTTCCGAGTGGAGGATGGTCCTGTGGTGTGTAACAGCATGAGAGAATGCAAACTTTTCATTTGTGATGACGATGATAACAGTTCATCATCAGACAGACACACACAAACCCACATGATGATGACGCCAGTGTGTCCACACCGGCTATATTTGCCAGCTAATTATGTAACTGCCGCGTCTGACACACCCACCCCCCCCCACACACACACACACACACACACATACATAAGTTTGCAGCAAAGACAAATAAATAACAAACTAAAATATTTGGAACATTCTTGTTGACAAATATTATTTATTGGTTTAATTTTTTTATTGCAACTGTATTTGGAAATATGTATCATTACAACAATATATCCACTGGAATAGTACCAGACAACAATCAGTAACATCAGTATTATTAAAATGATTTCACTTCATGTCAGTATTAGAGCCCAACAAGGGCTGTATTTTGGAGACCAATACGACTATTGACATTATGATAATAGCTGATATTTGCAGCGATGCACAGTCATCGGGGGTGGAAAAAAAAAAGGTTCCAAAGATTTTATTTAAATATCAGCTTTAAAATGTGGGTTTACAGTCGTTTTCAGCGTGAGCTCAGTCTAAAATTAATGTAATCTTACTGCTACAAAATGCTCTCATTCTGAAATGGAACCAGATGATGTACAATCAACTGACCTACCGCAGTAAATTACATTGCCACCCATATTGGGTTGGGTATTGCATTTGCTGTTTGGTCAATTAAAGCTGCAGTAGGTGATTTTTATAAAATAACTTTTTGTCATATTTTCTGAAACTGTCGTATGTGAGACTGATAATCTGTGAAACAATCAGGTTCCTCTGGCTCCTTCTAGTGCTCCTAATGACATCTGGAAGGATCCACCTGCCCTGAATGAAAACAACCAATCAGAGCTTTACAGATATAAAGACACTTTGGAAACTAGAAGACAAAATTATTTTAATAAAAATGACCTACCACAGCTTTAAAAGACAGGACTTACAATGTTTATAAATTGATTTCACAACCACTTCAACTAAAAGAAAAAAATCACATGGTAATTTCAATTCAACTGCTGTTTTCAGTGAGCTTGGCAATTAACTGGTATCAGGCACTCCATTTAAGTCAATTCTAGCTAAAGGTCTAGACCATTGTGTCATGAAAAAACAAAAGCAAAATTCCTTTAATTACATTGTGGTTATGACAGGATTAGCATAGCTTATTTTTAAATTTAGCATTAAGACAACAGAACCAATTAGATCCTTTTTTTGGTGCCATGGTTTGCAAACCACTCTCTGAAGAACAGAAGCTCCCTGAATCCCACTGTAAAATGGTCCAGTAGGCTGATTGGTGAGTCCCAGCTTAACCCAGCATCCCTGTACAGCAGACAGTTACAGCAGAGAGCCAGCTCCATTTTAAGTGACGGCTCCCACCCTGCACAGTGAGTTTCAGCTCCTTCCTTCTGGACCGAGGTTTTTAGTCCCAAGATGTAGAACAAAGCGATGTAAAAATAGTTTTGTTCCAGCAGCTGTCATTCAGATCAACCAGTGGTAGCAACATGGCACAGAGTTTTTCTTGTTTTTACCTGCATTTATTCTGGTGGTTATTTATTTTAGTGTTTTTTTTTTTATTGTTCTCTCTTTGTAAGCCCTGATTTGTAGAGCCTGTGGCACTTTTATGTTTTATCCTTTATCATGTCTGTATGGTGTTTGTCTGTTGTCTGAGTTGTTTGTTGTTTTTATATCTTTGTCAAGAGGGATGCCTTGTCTTTGACTGTAAACCAAATCTACCTGCGGGTACACATAAAGTTATCTAACCTAACCATCAGGGGCTAATGTTCAGTCGGCACTTTGGCTGAGGAGAAACCTTAGTCACATTAAATGAGTTACATTAGTCCCAGAGCCCTAACGTCAGTAACATTATACAAGTGAAGTTTGGAATAAATAGTTAGTTAACGTTAGTCTCCATGGAAACGCATACATTGGGACAATGGTCACTGGATAATTGTTTGAACAGGATTTCAAATCTACTGCACTGTGACACTGAGGGTGGGAGTTACCAGGATCAGAATCAGAATCAGAAATACTTTAATAATCCCAGGGGGAAATGATTTAATCAGTGACCACACCTGTGTCAGAAAACAAAGAGTGCAAACATTTAAGATAAAAGTATAAAAAGTATGAACATCCATCAGGTGTGCTAACTTTGACTCTGATGAAGGCATAGTAGTGACAAAACGTTAAAGGCAGTGAATTAATCATTGTGCTCCAGTCCTCCTTTGCAAATAACAAACCTTTTCAATAAGGACCCTTTATGTTAGTTTTTAGTTTAGAGCCTCCTAGCGGGTTAATCTGACCATGCTTGTATGTGTGTGTCTACTGTGCGTATGTGTGGATGCTGGGTGAGAACATAAGGAAGACATTACCATGACAACACATTTTCTTTTTCTTCCCAGGCATTGGTGACTATTTCTCAAGTCCAAACTCTCCAAAGCCTGAGGGAATACACAAATATGTTTAAGTGGTAAAACTGTTTTTTAGACAAACGCAGCTATTTGTGGAGGCTTCTTTTTCTTTATTTTAGAGCATTCATCCAAAGTACGCCAGAGCTTTTTGAGCACACTGATGGACTTTAGCAGAGTAAAACCTGGAAACCCTCAAAACTGAAACATAGACCGATGTAGGCTCATGGGTTTCTGCGTTCCAAATATCTCAGTAGGCCCTGAAACAGACTGATCACTCAATTGTTGTTGCCCAGGAATTACTGCTTCACTGCAAAAACTGCCCTTCTAAAAACAAGCTACTTTTCCTAAATATAACCACAGTTTCTTGTATTCAGCCAGTGGGGTGAACCAATTTTGCTTCGAATTTTTAAAACTTGCATAAAAATCTAGTGACTGAAAGACTGTAATGGGCCTTAAAACTATACAAATATGTAAGCAAGTTGTGCTTAATACAAGCAATGAAAACTCGGTTATTTAAGATAGACTTTGTTAAAATAAGTATTTTGGTCACTTTATTGAGCTGAATACATCTAAGATCTTAATCTAAGATTAATAATTAGCAAAAAATAATCTTACAATAAATCTTATGCAATTTCTTTGAACAGCCAGTGCTGGGCTAGTTACTGAAGAAATGTAATACATTACTCATTACTCCTTACAAAAGTAATATTATTACATTTAACTTACTGCCAATAGTAGTTACTCTATAAGGCTTGTTTTTACTTTCTTGAGATTTCTTTTTTGCAGTGTAAAATATAAATCTCTGTGAGGCTGTGCAAGCAAGCATTTGACGGCATATGTGTTTTTATTTATGTGTTTCTTTTTTGCCCTAATTCAGCTTACCATCTGTGCATTGGTAAAAAAAATAGCTGGGAGATGAACTTGAGGGCACAGCAGAATGTTAAATGGCGTGTTATGTTATGGTTCCTAACTGCATTACAGCGTGTCAATAAATACTGCAGGCTGGTGTTGATCTTTCATAGAGAGAGTAAACACAATAACACGACACTTTGACGTCACCGCGGAGGCTCACACAACGCTCTCGGTCCACACGCTCGGCCGTGAAATCACCGCTTTGACGTCAGGTAATCTCTGCAGAGCAAAAAATGTTTTCTGAAACTGTCACGCAGCCATATCAGTGTGAGCATCTACAGATTGTCACCCCACAGGCCGGCCACCGTCTGAGGCCATGTGAGCCACAGATAACAGATTTCTGCAAGCGGAGACACACAGCCAACATGAAAATCAGACACAAAGCAGAGTTGTTGTTGCACAGGGAGAGAGGAGACAATGCAGAAGGCTGATTTTACTTGTGCTTCTAATATGCACGTCTGACAGATAAAGCAGAAATGATCATGCTGGTTGCAGTATTTGTTGCAGAATTTCTTCACACGGCAAACAGTAAAGCCACGAATGCTTGTGTAATTATTGGCCCTACAATTGCGCAATTGTTTCTGGGATAAACTCCAGTTCATCGTCTACTTCCAAAGTAAAACTCAGGGTTATGTGTGATGTCAGTGGCTGCATGTGAAGGTTCCCTGTGGGACTCTTTGACCTCCAGATCCAGTTTCCTGTCTATACCCTGTGGACCAAAGCCTCTGTCAAAAAACACATTTGGATCGACTCAAGTTAAAGTGTCTGAGGGACAATGGCACGCAAACCTCAGATCGGCCTTATTTAGCCTCGACGAAGAAAAAAAAGCGCTGCATGAAATAGAAAATGGATGGAGAAAGAAGATATGTAGACTGTACACTCAGAGGCTGATGGGATTGATGATCTAAAATGTCTTTATTGGTACTTAACAATAACATCTTAAATCTTTTTAAAAATAGCTACCTTAGGGAATTTACTGCAATCTGCAGAGAAAAAGCAGCTGAAATCCACACTTCTCCTGTACCTGGAGGCTATGAAACTGCATTTTTTGTGGAAAATCATTCATCACAAATCAGCTAAACAGTATTATGTTCCAAACTGTATTCAATCAGTGGGCTTTGTGAGTAATGCTTGATTAGTTAGATGTGGGAACGTGCATTCTCTGTGAACTCTTTTCGGTCTGGCTGTGGACGGGCAGGAGAAAAACGTTTTGATATGATCAGTCAATCTTCATTTCCCACGATCCCTTTCACACGCAAATGAGCTCCGATCACATGATCGGAGCTGCCCTCCATCAGAAAAGAGAGAGGAGTCCAGCTTGTGCCTTTAGGCTACAGGAGGCAGATACATGAAGCACTAGAGTCACTATGATTTATAAAGCCGCATGTACGCCTGGTTCTGTTTTATGAGTCTCTGTCATTGTGGAACTGGGCTCCAATAGAACCGAAACAGTACGACTGTGGCTATTTACTGCATATAGTGCCTGTACCTTGGACTCATCACATGTACCTGTGAACCACTGGTACCACACCTTTTTTATTAAGGGACCCCTTTTTTCTATCATTGAGTAAACTGACGACCCCTGACTGAGTGACTTATTTTACATACTGACATATATTCAATGCATAACAATAACAGTACAGAACAACTGATAAACTGTACAATGAACACAAACAGTGAACACAATTTGGATGAATTTTGAGCAGATTATTTCCTGTGAATATTGCATCAGTGGTGAGTTTTCTTGATATTTTTCGGAACTTTTTATACAATTCTCTGTCTGTATTTGGTATTTTAGCAAACATACATAGCAGAGGTGGAACCAAGTCATTGTTTTGCAAGTCAGAAGTCTCAAGACCCAAGTCAAGGCTGACCCAAGTCCTCAAGTGTGACTTTCAAGTCCTAAACAAGTCATAATGTGCTCTTCAAAAAATGTCATTCCATTTTAACAACAGAATTAACGAAATAAAATGTTCTGTCGCATCATTTTTTTAAACTGGTTCTCAGTAGGGCAACATAGTTGGTCATAGTTCTGTCCTGCAACATGATTGCTGTTGGGTTGGTTCAAACAAAGAGAATCTGGGGAACTGAGCGTCAACATGCTGGGAATAAACAGCGTTAACATTAGTTGTTTTAGGAAATAAAGGGAAATAAATTGATTTGTGGTAAATAACATACTTGTTCAAATTGGGCTTGGGGGGAAGGTATCAAGTATTTTCAAGTCAAAAGGCTCAAGTCCAAGTAAAGTCACAAGTCATGTGACTAGAGTCCACACCTCTGCTTAACAGGCACAGTCAGTGTTTCCTTCTCATTGTTCTATTAGCTCTGTGGTTGTTTTAACTGTGAACTTTTCTAATGTAGGATGAGGCTGTTAATCGGAGTGAAGGCTCTGTGAATATAGCTTGTGTTCAGGTGACCTCATCCTGTTTACATCTTACATAATAATCTAAATTTGAAAAATTATCATTTAATTTTCCTCACAGAAATGAATGAAATGCTGATATGTAGGCCAGCTGTATTTATTTTTTTTAATCAAGAAGGCCTCGGGACCTCCCATGAATCTTTTGGTGACATTTTATGATATGAGGCAGGGGGTTTTTTTTTGGTGGGGTCGTCACTGGGCATAATAACCTTTCATCATACTGTAATTCAAGTGGTCGGAGAAAAAAACTGGATTTCTTAATCTCTTGGCTCTTGTTTTCCAGCTTTAAAATCCGCCTGTGACTGTAGGCTTCGGCCAGTCAGAGAGAGAAGGTGCACATGCATGTCCAGATGATGAAAGCCTGATTCAGGCAACTCCTCCCCCATCTCCTCTGCCTACAACAGCATTTAGTACAAAACGTGTGTGAACACATGCTGGCTCACAAAGCTTCGGTCTGATTATGTTCGATGCCACGATGCTCGAATCGCCGGGTGGCAAAGAGGCATGATGACAAACAGTGGGGAATGACTTTTGGAGGGGGGCAGTGGTGTGTGTGGTTTAACGTCTCTCGCCTCTCATCCTGCTGTCCAGCTGCCTCTGAAACCTGGGCGCTCTGCTCCGGGGCTGTGGAATCGCTGGACAGGCATCTTTGAGAAGACGGCAAGACGGACTGGGATCTTGGTGAGGCTCACGGCAACGAGACTGAGCCCTACAATGGATCCAACTCCTGTTGGTGGCGTTCAACTTGCGGGTTCGGTGGGAGGGGCTTAGCAGAGTGAGAGCCGGAAGCTTTTGCATACTGCAGCTGTAAAGTATAACCACCCACTGAAGCTGAAGGGAAAACACACATTTGAAGGTCCAGTGTATAGGATTTAGTGATATCTAGCGGTGTAGTTGCCCCTTCCAAGTATGAAGGAGAAACTAAGGTGGCCACGAAAAGTGTAAAAAACTAATGCACCTCTCTAGGGTCAGTGTTTATTTTGTCCCTTCTGGGCTACTGAAATTTGGGGGTTCAACATGGCGGCCTCTGTAGACGGTGACCTGCGGCGTCTGGGAATATAAAAGGCTAACAAAGGTTAAAAGGTAACTAAAACATAAATATTTATATATTCAGGTGATTGTATACTCATGAAAACATATCTATGAATATTATATATAGAGCCTCCTAAATGTTACACAGTGGACCTTTAACTATTAACTTTTGATTTTATTTAGAGGCAAGTATAGTGCATCTTCTAGCATGTAGGGCAGTCTATAGGGCACTTCGTTTTACTGCACCATAGAGGGCAGTTTATCATATCTATCTACCATAGGGGTAGATCATTTTGCAGCGAGTACAGCAGTGAAAAATGAAGACTAATTCCAGCAAGAAAAAAAAACGTCATAACTTTCATACCACAAAGACTACCTTTGGACGACATCCAAAGAGAGGGAGGGATCTTTTAAAGTCCAGTCTGAACCGGAGGAATGATTACAGCAAGCTCAACCTGTTTCAGTGATCATATGGACACTAACACAGACTTGATCCTTACAGTGGACCACATTGCAATAAAAGCTTCTGCAACATCAAGACTTACATGACAGCGAACCTCAAAAGAGTCTGTAGTCTACACACAACAACATACAGACCTTCTGCTGTTTACTGTTGTGTTATAAATATACAAGGCGTGTGTGTGTGTGTGTGTGTGTGTGTGTGTGTGTGTGTGTGTGTGTGTGTTTGGCCCGGCAGCGACAGCCTGTTGCAGCATAATAATTCATCCTGTTTATTTGATTTGGAAGGACGACCTACGCAGGGCTTCCACAGTTTGGCTCAACATCAGGGCTAAAAGCGTCCGAGCTCTGATTCACGCCGTCTATTTTCGGCCTGCCTTCACTTCCCTCTAATAAAAACACCATGTTGCTTTAGGAGAACCACAACGTCATGCCCCGGCCTGCACACACACTCTAGGGGGTATTTCTGGTGTAAAAACGAGGCCTCGATGTCACATCGTGAGTAGGTGGGTGTCAAAGTGATTCTACGAGATGCGGGCTGAATATTGTGGAGCTGAAAGGAAGTGAGGACGTGAGCTGTGTGGGAGCGGGTGACATCTCCATGGACGGAGCTGAGTGTGTCCTCTTCATCACTCATCGCCTCAGTGTAAATTATCTTTTTATTGTGGGTATTTAAAAAAATTAAAAAGTCAACATGAGGGCATCCTGGCGGGTCAGTGGGCAGGAGGATGTACCACATTCTGGATTCAAATCCGGCTCTGTTCACACTGCAGCGTGTCTCAGATTATCTGACAAATGGACGGCTCAAAATACCAGCCCATCTGGTGGGTGTCAGAAGGGACGTTTTCAGTATTTGTGCCCTCAAATATAGTGATTCACACTCTCAGATTACTTAAAGGGCCACTCCACTGATTTTCAGTGTTGGAAAGTTAGCAAGTAAAGTTTTGAGGTACAATTATTAGTTAAATATTGTACTTTTTAGGCCACTAGATTCATTTGATAGCTGCACTTACTTTTCAGGTGAAGAAAAATAAATTTAATATGTATGAATTTAAAATTGAACATATTAAACCAGTGGTTCTCAACCTTTTTGGTTTGTGACCTCTTTACAAACAAAGTGTAATTTTTCAGATGTCTGTGAGTTATTAGCAGCACAACCGCTCAGATATTTCAATTCAAACGTACAATATGTCATTTCTACCTGCTCGCACATCAAAGTACTAACAAAAGATTAAGTTTGGTGACGTTGTGAAGTAGCGCAGGATCATGGGAGTTGTTGTCTTCACCACCATTGTCGTCATTGCAGTCAGCTTCTCCCCATTAGGATCTTTCAGTGTTCATGGTTCAGGAGGTTTCTACCGGGAGCCCAGTTATCCACAGAGGTCTCCTCCTCTCCAAAACAAACAGACCCGCTGATTAAAACCACTAAACACACTGAATAAAGCAGTTCCACCTTAAAAATCACTGCTTCTCCCACACTGTTGGACAGACAGAGGACGTCCCAGAGGGGCGGCGAGCCGAGCTGCTGCTAATGATAGCTCAGCTTGTTTCTCTGATAACTTTAGATCCAGACGTCCGATGACTAAAATCCTTCATCCGGTTCAAATCTAGAGTTAAAAAGCACCAAGAGCTAAACAGTGGATGGTACAAAACAATTAGTGCGAACATAGGCAGGATATGAACTCATTTTTTTCACTCACACAGCTACTTTTGTCCCCTTTCCTGTGAATATTTGAGTCCAACACCATCAATGTCTGTGTGCACCTGATTTCAAGCGTGGCCATTTGGAACAGCCAGAAACACTTTTTTCTTTCGATGTGCTGGGACAACACCTCACCTCTGCCACAGTTGATCAAAAATTCTGGCTATAGTCAAAAATTCAGCCCAGCGTATGAATACCTGTAGCAGTATATGTCAAAGCCAATTGTGAACCTCTAGTGACGTCGCCCATCAGTTTGTAGAGTACCGTTTTGAAGCCTAGAGTTTGGCATTATGGCCGTCGCCATTCTGTCAATGGCCACGCAGTTTCGACATCCCCATAGCAGGAAACAGCCAATGGAGTTGCCCCCCACTGGCCATTACATAGAGTGCATGTTTAAGACACTTCTGCATTGGCTTCACTTCATAGGCCGGGAAGCTCTGTCCTTTATATATAGTGTCAGTGGTCAAAGCGAAGACATTCCAAACCAACTTCCCAAACATGCTAAAATACTTGGCAGACAACATGGTTTGACATTTGTGCGCAAGGTGAGCTACAAAAAAGCTACTGCGATCATTTTTGTGGGTTTTTCTCAAAATGGAATCAGATACATCCTCCTCGATTAAAAATGAACCAAGAGGAGGAACACAAAATCTGATCACCTCTGGAAACAAAATCCCAGTCCTGACCAGGGTTTCAGTCACATCAGCCCTCTCACTCCCACTGCTTCCTGTTGCTCTCTGCTTTGATCACAGTAATAAACACAAATAAAAAAAAAAAAGTAAGGCCGAAAGATTCCACCAAACAAAATCTCTTCATTAGTTTGAATTTCCATAAAGTGGGTTGTCAACACTCTCCTTTTATGAGCGTGTGTGTGGGTGGGTGTTTCCCAGTATAAGACGTCCAAATGAACTGCCTACGTCTTTAGAATGAGAAATACCAAACAAGGATGCCACAACAAGTGAGTCACGCTCAAATGCATGAGTCACTGTTGATCTTGTGTGTTTCTTACCCACGAGAAGATTATTACTGTTTAATTTTACTGGCCTTCCAGCTGGTGTGATCAGTGTGATGGAAATGCAGCCACATGACCTTTTGACCCCAAACAGCTGAGGAGTTTCATTTCAAAATGTGATGGATAAAGTTGATGTCCACTTATGGGTGGGATTGTTTTAGGCAGTGTGTGAATTATACCATGGCTTTCAGGGGAGTTCACTTTTTCCACTGTTGTGGGGATCTGATATTTTCTGATCTGAAGTCAGTGATATTGTGCAGCCACATTTCAATGGTGATAGCAAGAATAGCAGATTTAAGTAATTTTAAAGTGAATTCAATAAAGTTCAACAGTAGCCTGAGTTCTCCTTGTTTCTAGTGCTGAAGGTGCAGACGTGCAACGTTTCAGTTCCCAAACTCAATGGAACTGGAAGTTTCCTTCAGTTTTTGATGAATTATTTCATTTTCTCTTGCTATTTCATTGCAAAAATGTCTAAAAACATCACAATGTGCATTATTTCTGCATTTCTGCGAGGATAATGTTTTTTAGGAAATTAGCATTGTCTTGGTTCCTTTGCCAAAAAGCCAATGGGATTTTTCCATTTTATTTTGGAATTTTGCAGAAAATCAACTGTGTTTTTGTTCAGCAAGATAATCTTCACAAATGAACACCACTTTTATGATTTTTGAAACATAAATTGAATCGCCAGAAGTAAAAAAGCAAATTTTTGGCTTTAAACAAACTACACTACAAGTTGGAAAGTCTGAGTTAGAAAAGTTTGCAAGAGCACAAACACCAAGACTGTTACAGGCGAACCAGTGAGTAGATAAGTCTCTGTGCTGACATTTAAAGGACCAGTGTGTAGGATTTAGTGGCATAGAAGCCACCCATAGAAGAGGATTCGTATTTTCAGGTGATTATACACTAATGAAAGCATACCTATGAATATTCAATTTCTAGCCACTTGTTAGCAACCGCCTTTTTAAAGACACGTAAATGCTTCATTATTCACGGGTGGGGTATTTACTGACAGATTTTATGTTGTAGAACAAAACCTGTGTTAAACTGGAAGTTATGAACATTATAGACATAAATGCTGAAATTGTTCCGGTATTCTTTATACAACTGAACTTTCAGTGTTTAGGGGAGGTTTGCTTTAGTTTGAAATTGTACTCCTAGTGGAACTGTTTATATATCACTTTTAGACGTTTCAACTTTTCTGCTCACTTGCTAAACCGTTTTCACGTGCTTCAACTCATAACACACACTGAGTGTATATGTGCACACATATGAATCACATTATTCTCAGGCAGCAAGATGATGTTGAGAAGACGTCTTTGACCAACATAATGTCTTTTTCAGCTCATTGAAAATACAGCAGTTACATTTGAGAGAATAGCAGCATTTTGTGTTTTTTCCATTTGTTTTTGCCTTTTTTTTTTTCTGTGATTTGGTTAATGTCCACCTTAATGAGTTTAGAGTCAATGTTAGAGCTTACGTGTTGAATTGTGAGGCAGCCCCTTTGTCAGTTTCTGTAATCAGATCTTTAAGATTTAAACAGTGTGTGTTTCTTAAATACTGACAGATGGATTTCAGTTAAAACACTGAAATGTGCACCATGGAGCCTATGTGTCTGCTGGGGACTACAGGTTCCATCTCTGGGTTTTCCCCTCATTGTCAGAGCAGTTGAGATATTACACATGTTGACAGTGCTGAGGGCAAAGATCATTAAAAGTTAAATATTCTTTCTGTGGCATGTTGGGTATTGTAGTGCATCGTCCTTGTACTTAGTTGGATTTAAAAGTAATAAATTAATTCACAGGGCGACCATCCTCAGTTATATGAAGGGATGCGACAACAATAACAACTCTAATCTGTCAATGTTTGAATGAAACTTGATTTTGAGTCAGTGAGAACAGTACTGATGGTTGGTGGACTACATGTCCCACAATGCACGAGGTGTAAACTGTGAAGCGCCGTCTGGTGCGGACGTGTTTGACAGTTATTCAAAAATGGGGCTCTGAAGTCGTAAAGACTGAAGTCCCATCCTGTCTGAAAACTCAGCGCACACATTGTCATCACCGTGTTTGCTGTGTTATTGTATGTGTACAAACCCTCATGTGTTCATAAGCAAAGAACACGAATGTATGAACACGTGAAGGAGCAGAACTTTAAGTGGGCAATGAACGTGCTGTCGTGCTGACCAAAGAGAAGGAAAAAACGTGAGGTCTCACTCGGCCATCATTTCCGGCTGCCAAAATGTCATCAACATAGGCGACAACTGTGTCCTCTGTCTGGAGCTGTGTAGCTGTATCACATTTGTTGTAGGGGGGAAAAATATTTGAGGAATTCACTCCATTCTTGTTCAGACTGAACTGTTCTCAAATTCTGTGGTAACAATTTCATTCATTTGGATATTTTAATGGTATATACACATAAAACAAAAAGATTTCCACGGTTGTCTTAAGAAGAAGAAGAAGAAGAATAATAAGAAGAAGATATACTTTAATAATCCCCTAGGGGAAATTGTTCTTTTCACTCTTTTTATCACACACACACACACACACACACACACACACACAGGCTGAAATACACACTTCATGCACTTGTGGACATGCAACAGGGAGAGAGATGGTAAATGGTAAATAATAAACCATAATAACCAAGACATTGCAGCCACAGGTATTTATTTACAGATATGGGGGAATAAACATTGTTTTTTTTTTTTATTCATTATTTCATTTGTTAAATGTTTTTAAAGGACCAGTGCGTAGGTTTCAGGGACATCTAGTGGTGAAGTTGCAGATTGCAACCAACTGAATACAGCTCAACCTTCCCAGTGTGTGGGAGAAAGTATGGAGGCCCCAAAACCCACGAAAAACACAAAAGGCCCTATCCAGAGCCAGTGTTTGGTTTGTCCAGGCTACTGTAGAAACATGGCGGACCCCGTAGAAAAGGGCCCACTCCCTCTGTAGACAAAACCAGCTCGTTGTAAGGTAACAGAAACACGACAGTTCTAATTTTTAGGTGATTATACACTAATATAAACATACCAATGAATATTATATTCCATTTCTGACAGTAAATCCTCCTAAATGTCACACACTGGACCTTTATGGGGGTTTTGTTACGTTTAGTTATTTTATGACTTAACCGTCTGTATGGAAGGACACTTTTGAAAAAAAAAGTTGAGTTGAGTTTTCATACGTATAATGACGAAAATGTGTATTTATGTTTGTACAATGTAGTGAAATCAGACTCATAATAGTTTCAACCATCCGCCGGGCCTTAAGGTCAGAGAGCGGTCCGCGGAGTGAGTCGTCTTACTAACAGACGATCTTTGGCGCTAGCTAAAGGGCTACAGCTAACGAGCGTCCAGTGGAGACCGGAGTCACCGGACAGCCGTTCCTCGCTTCGGTATGATGCCAGGTGACAGCGACATGACCTCCATCGTCCAGAGAATAGCTCGGCAGGCTCTCGTCACCTTCAGGAGCCCGCCTCGGGTCGGCGAAGAGGCCGCTAAATCTTTTTTGGAGAACCACAGCAAACTAAAGAGTCTAATGACGGAAGTACGAGCCGCCGACCTGAAGCTCGTCCCGCGGAGAGCCGACGACAGCTCGCCCGGAGTGCCTCCTCCGCTCCCGTACCACCACGGCGCGCCCCCGGTCACCTACATGCACATCTGTGAGACGGACCATTTCAGCATGGGGGTGTTTCTGCTGAAAAGCGGCGCCTCCATCCCTCTGCACGACCACCCGGGGATGCACGGCATGCTCAAAGTCATGTACGGCAAGGTCAGGATCAGCTGCTTCGACCGGCTGGAGCGGCCGGCCGGCAGTCCGCAGGTGGCCCCTCCGCTTCCCCCGGCCCAGATGGACGCTCTGCGGCGCTCCATGCTCCGCTCCACCGGGGAGTACACGGAGGAGAGCGGCCCGTGCGTGCTCTCCCCTGACCGGGATAACCTCCACCAGATTGACGCCGTGGACGGCCCGACGGCGTTCATGGACATCCTGGCCCCGCCGTACGACCCGGACGACGGCAGAGACTGTCACTATTACAAGGTTCTGACAGAAGCGGAGGTTAAAAACACAGAGCAGAAGGAGAAGGAGGTCTGGCTCATGGAGATCTCACAACCCCCGGACTTCTGGTGCGGAGGGGAGCCGTACCCGGGCCCGGAGGTCCGTCTCTGATCCATCTGACTGACCTGCAGCCACCAAATGTCTTCTTTTCTCGGGCTGGTCTGGTTTCTGCACCCTGTAGTGGCACAAGGCCGGGGCCTGGGGCCTGGGGCCTGGGGCCTGTGGACTTGGTTGGACAAACTGAACTGAATGAAGGGTCTCTAAATCATTAATCCATGTGTTAGTGGCACAGGAGGTCATCACAGACACAAATTAGAGGGTCTTAATTGGACCAAGGAAGTCCCTGTGCAGAACAGGAGACTACCTGTTCCTTTAGGGAAAATGATTCAGCACAAAATTAGGTGACCTCATTGTAAGGCATTGTTAACAGTGCTCTCACAGCTGCAACTCTGACATATAATAACTCAAGTTTCCACTTCACTTGGAGCCCCTGGCAATACTAAACAACATCCCGTTGATCCTTCCCTGTTTGTGCATGAAGGCTGTGACTGCCAGGGAAGCAGGTAGTGCCTCATCTCTTGCTTTTAATGCACTCACAGGTCCTGTGTATAATGGGAACACCAAACGACAAACTTCAGATACGTCTTTTACCCCCAGAAAGGGAATGAAACCACACTCTGCATTTGTTTCTCTGACCCTTATTCTCTGACCCTATCCAGCTCAATTTTGGCATCGCTATCTTTCTCCTGTGTTGTCGGTGTGGGCAGCAATCTCTATATCATGTGTGTAACTGAGGAGAGAGAACACTTTGGAGGCCTCCTGTCACACACTTCTGGGTTCCTCTGATGGATTTAGTGTCATTATAGGTGGCGTCATTTTGTAAGTCAGTACAGGAGCGTATGGATGGCAGCTGAAAGGGTTATAAAGGGAAAAGCACCAAAATTGGGAGTTTCAGATGATGTGAGCAAATAGGCTAAAATAAGACCCTGTAAGGTATTTTCAAGGAGAGATGCCAAGAAATGACAAACTGATGATGTGCAGGGTGCAAATGCTGCATTCAAGAAAAGTCAGGAAGTCTGAATTTCGCTCCCTGCATCTGATCAAAGTCGGGGCTTCAAAGTTTTGATTCCAAAATTGAAACATTTGGGGCAGACTTCCGTACCTCGACGCTTTCACACTAAGCATTACGCAGACATACTTTTGATAACCTCTAAATACACTAAATTTCAGTATTGCATGAGCCTCAATATACAACAAGTACTTGCTGGTGGTTTAAAGGTCTGATATTTATTTCAAATGTCTGGTGCATGAGGGATGCAGTGCATGCAGTTTTCCACGCTGCAGCAGTGAAACATAGTAGTTCAATATATAATCTACTAGATTGGAATTCCTGACTTCTGACTGCACCTTGAATGCAGCATTAAAAACGTATGTGTCCTGACCTGAGCTGAGTTTCCCGGGACCCTGGAGTGGCTGTGTTGATGTGTTTTAAATGTCTTCCTGCTTCAGGCTTTGTGACGTTTGTTCCAGTCGGATAAAGAACTGTGTGAATCAGAAATATCTAAAGCTGCAAGTTTTCTTGTCTCGCGTTGTGTTTAGGACTCGACAAACTGTAGACTGCCTTTTTTTTTTTTTTTTTTTTCTTTTCTGGGAAGAGTTTGATCCTCAGGGCTGTTTGTGATCCGTATCACTGACTGATTGTTGGAAAGATGTGCACTAAATTAAGCTTCTGAGTACAAATTTTGGTTTTCACTGTTCGGCAGGAATGTGAGTGTGATTATAAAGTCAGGATCATAAAAAGGTTTGAGTTTGGAATTAATCAGACATGCAAGGTGAATGTGAGGATTATGTTTAGAAACTAAGTTTATGGAGTGAAAACTCTGAAGCTAAACAAACTTCTGAACAAATTCTCTGCTACTTAAAATCAGCACTTAAATTGTACGGTATGTATGGACTAATGAAAAACCATGCTTGTTCTGAAACTAGTGCTGACATGAAAGTAAAGCACCTACTGTCATATTAAAATCTGTTGGGGATTTTTGGAGAATCTGGCTTATTGAAATTGTCTGTTTGGATCACTTTTATTTCAAACTACATTGTAATTTGCAAATAAAACTTTAACTTTTCCAGAGTTATTACAAAATCCTCCTTTGAGGACAGCGACTGAGACTGATGTGCTGTATGTTGTGTCACTGTGGGAGTTTAGACTATAGAGGTCTTCTAATCAGCTGATGTTTCATCAACAGAAAGCTCTTTAAATCAGAATCTGATTCCCAAATCCAGTTGGTGTAAAATGAACAGTCACTGTATCGATGTATTTTGCCTATAATGAAGATTTTCTGTCTGTTCATATAAAATGTGCTGTTTATTTTTGCCTAAACATGTCTCCTTTATTTGCTTCAGAATGTGATGAGCTCTTATTGAAAGAACAAGAAGGCCGAAGTAGCTTTCTAATCAAACATGTCGGCTCTATAAAATCTACTGAATCGAGTTTCCCGCGTAAACTTTTTTGTGCTTTCAATGCAATTATTTAATTTGTGTCTCCAAGCATTGAGCAGTCCTTTAGTGGGTTGATGGTGAAATATCTTTGTTGTGAGCCCAAGGTTAAAGGTTATATATGAGATTTAGAACCGTAATAAAGCAAACAGCTATTCTTTATGTAAAGATATAGTGGAGTCATGGTGTCTCCCTCTGCCTGTGTTGCTATCACATCCTCTCTGTGGTTTGTTTCCATAGCCAGTCTGCTCCGTGTGCAGCTGAGCAGAGCGACTGAAACTGCTGTTTTTATCAGTGCTGATTGTTGGAACAGTTGAAAGACTAACAAAGCGTTTTGGTGAGTTTTTATCTGTTTCTCTCTTTGAATGAAGTAACAATGTACGATGAAATGTGTTCTAATTGTACCAGTTTTGTCTCTGGAGTCTGGTCTGGCTCAGTGAATTTCAGTTTGTTTTGACCAAATCAGAATTGAGATTGTCAAAAGGACCAACAAAGACTGTTTTGGTGAGTTTTATTTAGTTTCTGTCTGGTTTAAAGTGTTTTTTTTTTTACGATTTATCTGCTAGGTAAAATGACTGGTTTTGTAGCTGGAGTCTGGTCATCCGTAGGGCCCATTGTTTTGGTCTGAGATGCTGGTACAGTAATGTGACGTGTAGTGGCAGATGAATTTCGTATATATATCCTTTTTAAAAGTGAGTTAAATGGAAAAGAGTCTTTCACACAGCAGCTGATGAGGTGTAAAGGAATACTACGGTTTTGTGAGGAGTTCAGGCTTTTCAGTGTGTCCATTTGAGACATCCATTAACACTTTCACCTTTAGACATTGTTGGATGACCCATATAAAGGTGGGAACCTTTACAAGGCGATTCGGTTCCAATTCCTGGTGTAACAATGAGTGTTAATTCAATAAATAGAGAAGGAGGCACTAGTTTCAGGCTTTTAATCCAGTGCACCGTGTGCCAAAGCATTCACTGCGTCCTGTACACTAAATTGCAACATGACACATTACTGGCAGTTAAGCTAAGTTCTCACTGTTGAGTTCCACCTTCTTCGTTCGTAACACAGGATTATTCTAAAAGAGAAACTTTTGAAATCTGTGAATTTATTCAGAATTGTAGCAATTAAGACTCATAAAGCTCATGTGAATCAATGTTTTTTTCTCTAACGTTACAGTTTGTTTGAAGGACTCTGAGGCCTTTATGCCTAAAGTTCTTTTGCACCTGTACACGTTCATGTGCCGATGAAAAACCACGTTCCAGCTGCAGCAGTGTCCCAGTTTCACACTGTATATACTGTAAACTCTCAGGGCCTGTATTTATCTCTAGTCTATTATTAGATATTGCCCTTTACAGTATCTTATATCATTGCTATATGTTTGGATCAGCAGAAGCCTCCTTATTTTATGAGATATTGCAAACTCAACACTACATCTGACTGTTTCACATTAAAGCCTCCCTGTAGTTCAGAGGTTATAATCCCTCATGTGGCCAAGAATATGGACACCCAAACATCACACCATGACCACGAGAAACCAAAACCATATCCATTAATGTGTCCATATTTTACATGAGGCACTATTCATTTAACTCAACAAAAAATAAACAAATGGAAAAGAACAAGAAATTGGTTTCACTGTCACACTCCAACCCCAGTTTGACCCCCCGACCCAGGGTTCTTTGCTGGCCAGTCAAGTTTTTAAGTTAAAGTTAGTTTATATTTAGGATGGGCAGGGGTGTCCTCTTAGTTTTGGCCACATAGAGTACTACTTTTGGGTGCTGGTGTTCAAGCAGCTTAAATGAGTTTCAAAATTCATTATTGATAAAAACATTTCAACGTCATGGTGGCGGGAATGGACATGAAAATTCACGATTCCATCTGGGCCAACACCATCTGCTGTGGAAAAGCTCCAGAAGAACCACTAAAATGGCACAGAGGTGAGATTGTGTTGTAAACATATGCCAAAATAAAGAGCAGTGAACAACTTAAAGGTCCAGTGTGTAGGATTTAGTGGCATTTGGTAGCATAATTGCAGATCGCAACTCCCTCGCTTCACCCTCCCCTTCCAAGCAAGAAACTACGGTGGCCATGAAACGCACTCTGAAAAATGTGAACGCCCCTAATTAGAGCCAGTGTTTGGTTTGTTCTTTCTGGGCTACTGTGGAAACATGGCGGATTCCTTGAATGGCGATCCACGTCGTCTGTATAAACGGCTCATTCTAAGGCAACAAAAACACAGATTCCTATATTTAGGATATTATACACTAATGAAAACAAACCTATGAATATTATATTCCATTTCACTGGACCTTAAAGGTACCATGTGGAGTTTTTGACCACTAGTAGCACTACGGAGCAGTGTTTTTGTAATTGGGTCCAAATGTGCATATGTACTGCCAGTTTCACGCTATTCTGGTTGACAGTTTTAGGTGGCAATGCAGAAATATAGCAAACTACCACCAAACACAACACACACCCTGCTAGCAAGAAAACATGTAATCAATGCAATATTTAAAATATTTGACAAAATCTGCTTCACAAATGATTTATGAGGAAGGAAATGCGTTTAACATGTTCATTA
The DNA here is from genome assembly GCF_905237075.1 of Dicentrarchus labrax. Taxonomy (NCBI): domain Eukaryota; kingdom Metazoa; phylum Chordata; class Actinopteri; family Moronidae; genus Dicentrarchus; species Dicentrarchus labrax. The sequence continues at coordinate 23,518,545 of NW_026136702.1, forward strand.
GAAAACATTACTCCACCAATTTAGCATTGCACTTCTATAATACTGTCGGACAGTTCCATTTCTGCCAATAGACCTAAATGGTTCCCTCTAGACCTTTGTTAAGAGCAACTGCACAACCACAACAACTCGACAAGTCAACATTTATTTGCATCGACAAGAAGCATCAGTCCGGCAGAATAAAAGCTTTAGTGCTCGACTTGTTTGCATAAAAATTATAAAACACAAACACAGAACTTTTATTTTGTCCAGTGACTCTTTCTCTCACATTCATCGGGTAGAAATGCTGGTTGGATCTTTACAAGTATCAACAGGTCTGTGTGTGCATACACCTGAAAGCAGCTAAAAATAAAATCTAACCAGAAAGTAACACTCTCATAAAATCCCAATCATGTGCTGTAATAAAAGCAAAGTCAGCTCTTTGTAAATGAAACATATTAATATATATAATCGTCTCAACATTTCTAATATGATACAAAACCAGGTTAAAAAAAGCTTCATTTTGCTGCATCTAGCCAAAGAAATTTTCACTGAGTTCGCCACCTTAGCCCCATACCAACCTTTCAAAATGGTGGCGTATTTTAGTGCCTATACAGTGTAGCATCATTAGTGATATTTAGCCTGCTTCATCACAATACAAAATACTGCCTGTGCGTATCTGTCTCATGTAACCCTGAAAATCGTCTTTTAACTTTAATATGAGTTGATTCTTATATATTTTCAGCTACATAATGGTGTTGAACATCACCGAATTTACTGTTGAACATTTGAGGAGAAGATGTGGGGATTGCAGCACAATTAAGAATTGGATGATGAGGTGGGACGAATCCGAAATTACAGTTTTGTCACCACAAAAACAAAACTGTGCAGAGAAATAACCTAGTTGTGTCATTACTGTAGTTTAAAGTGAAACTGATTTTGATTTCGGAAATAGATGTTTAAGTGAAATTGTATCTGCGTGTGTGTTTGGTGGGGGAAAAACTGAGTGCACAAAGTTTAAGTGAGGGATCCAAAAGTGCCCTCTGATACCATGGAGAGTTTTGTGAAATTGACAGGTTCTGTGCATTCTAACTGCAACTGAAACCAAAGCGCCCACACAGCTGGAGGCAGCAGCAGCAGCAGCAGTACAACCCCCTGCATCACTCAGACTCTTGCAGGATTTTGGTCTCATCTTTGCAGCCTGAATTGTAATTGAATCCCTGAGAATGTGAAGCGTAGACAGTGGACACAATGCCTTGCCACAGAGCACTAAAGCAAGCTGCAGCTGTTCTACACACCGACACCGACTGCCATCGCTTTACTGTATATATTCAGTAGTGTAAACCAAACTCCCTTTACATTTCATATAATTTAATGTTCTGTTAATAATCTGGACCACTGGCTGATGAGAGGAATGATGTTTTAGTTAATGTGATAAATACTGAAGGGAGGCATGACCAAACACACACTCTGCTTCTGATTCTCCCTGATTTTTTTCAAGATATGGCTTCCAAAGAGATTTCTTCCATTTTGTTACAAGATTCAGTTTGGGCTTTTGTTGGCAGGCATGCTGTGGAGCTCATTTTCCGATTCAGAAAGTTTACATTCAGCAGCATGGGGCCGTGCGCTCTGAGGATTAGGACGCAGAGGACTTTTTCTCCTTCTGCCGGAGGTGAATCTTCATGTGCCTCCTCCTCTCGTCGCTCCGGGCGAACTTTCTCCCGCACTGGTCGCAGGAGAACGGTTTCTCCCCGGTGTGGGTGCGGATGTGGGTGGTGAGGTGGTCGCTGCGGCTGAAGTTCCTCATACAGATGCGGCACTGGAATGGTTTGTGTCCGGTGTGGATGCGCAGGTGCCGGCTCAGCTCATCCGACCGGGAGAACCTACGGTCGCAGCTCTCCGCCGGGCACGGGTACGGCCTTTGGTGGACGGGCGTCTTGCTCGGACGGTTCGGGTACTTCCTGGGTCTCAAGATCGGCCTGAGAGGGAGGTTCTGGTGGCTGGGGAAAGCGGCGGCCATCGGACCATCTGCGACCGGCGAGGGCGCACCGAGCGTAAAGTTCCTGATGGTGTTGAGAGGCGTGAGAGGCGGAGGCACCCTGAGGGAGTCTAGCGGGTACGGGAGGGATTTCCTATCCGGGAAAGCCGTCTGGATATCTCTCTGGCAGCTCTGCTGGTAGAAGCCTCCGTAGTCAGGCATGATGGACAGCAGCGCGGCGCCGTCTACAGTCGGTTTGGGCACAGAGTTGTAGGACGGGGGCGGGTGGTAGGACACGGCGCAGGTTGACGTCGCCAGGTAACCCCCTGTCGACGGATCCTGGTACATGTCCCCGCTGCAGGAGTAGGAAGGGGCCGGGTGAGAGTGAGGGTGGGGGTGGGGGTGAGGGGCCGCGTACATGTGGCTGATGTCCGGCTGGCCGTGCGCCATGATACCGTCCCCCGCGTCCGCTGCGTCTCCTCCTTCTCCTCCTCCTCCTGCGTAAATATCGGGTGAGGTTGAAGGCGATCCAGCCACCGTGAGTGTTCCCGGGGTGGCGATGTCAGCGCTGACCACGTTGATGACGTCCCCCACTGTCCACGGTCCTCCTCTGGAGTCCACCGAGAACTTGCCGGTAAACGCCACAGGGTGCGTGCGTAAAGTTGCCACGTACTGCGCCAAGTCGCCCTGGAGAAGCAGCTCAGGTGCGCTCTTCTCCTCGAACAGAAAATCACCTGGAAATGTAGAAAGGTGGACTCGGTTAGAACGTAAATGAAATATCATATTAACATTGTCATCCTGAGACATGGTTGCCATCTAACGCGCGGCACTCCACGACGATTGGTTGGTTTTTAATTGTCTAAAGACAGAATGTCCCGCTTTCACCCAAACCTCCATACATCCATTTCAGAACAAATGACACAAAACCTTACCGCTTTCATCCTCATCAGGTTTCCCTTCATGATCTTCATCCCCTACAGCCTCCTCTTTAAAAACAATCGACGTCTGTGAAGACAACCCCCCCTCCGCCGTGTACACCTCTTTAGGAATACTATCCACAATACTGCTGAGAGACATAGAAACTTCATCCGCCACTTTAGCAGTCATTCTGTCTGGGAGTTGGAGATTATTCGTTTTAAAGTAATTATATATTATATAGTCACCGTCCCCAGTTCTCTGCCTCACTGACTCTCAAACATTATGAATATGTTCCCTCATTTTCTCTGTTAACCCTTGTCTGTTCCGCCTCTCATTTCTTGTAAATAGCTCCTGGATGGTGCAGTATGGTTATAAAGGGAATCTCTGGGTGTCCCGTTACGTCATTCACCAAATAAGGACTTTGTGTTTTAAAAAAAAAGAGGGAACTCCAGAAATAGGACTGGTGGAGCGTGCCGTGACGAAACGTGGAAGCAAATAAAATGTACAGGTTCGAGTTGAACTATACACTAAATACCAACGAGAATTTTCAATTTGGGATTTTATTCTAACTTTTTTCCCCACAAACATCAGCACGTGCTTAATGCTGCTGTAAAACAAATTAAAGAAAGCTCCATCATTCGGAATTCCGGTCACACTTTGTCCATAAATGGATTCTCCGGTGAGGTGAGAGGATCTCGGTCTGCTTATATGGCCGGTATCCGGGTAAACTGTGTTACATTGTGTTGTCTTCGTGCCAGCTGAGCCCACACACTGACAGCACAGACCCATTTGTTTTCTCTCTTGCCTTGTCAGGAACAGATTACTGCTCTGACTGAGTCTCGCTATTGTTGGCCCGCTGAGATAGATGAGGTGATTAGTGAGAGAATAATCTTTTAATTTATTTCCTTGAGAAGCTGGTTTGTCTTGATGGTGTGCATTGTTCAAAAATGGATGGGAGGAAACACTTATGCATTTAGTCTTCATGAAGTTTGGTGTCTTTGATTAAGAAATGTACTGAGAAACCTGACGGACATCAAATTCTCCTCAAGAAGAGGCTTGGCCTACACAAACTACAAGATCCTTTGAAAAGTCGGAGTCCATTATTTTGAAATACTAACACCGTTTCGGTTTTCGTCCAAAAATGACAAAACTGCCATCACACATATCTCATTTTCACTCCCCAAAATGTACTTAGAGATCACTGTTGAACTAAGATTTCAAACATTTGAGCTTGAAGTAAGAATTTGCCCCGGCTGAGTGGATCAGACTTCAGTCTTCCACATTTTAACAAAGTTTGTGTGGCTTTCTGGTTTTATAGGTATTTTTCATATCCATTTTCTTTTTGTTCTTTTTAAGTTCTTCAGAGCCATTGCTTCAGGGAAATCTATGCTACCCTAACTGTGTCCCACCAATGCCATTTCATTACACCTGCTATTTTTCATGCATTTTTAATTTACTGGTAATTTGACTCTCCACGGTTCTGCTGTCAGACAAAAAACAGGATCATTTTTTCAGACCCCCTGTGGATCTTTTTATATATATTTTGCCTCTGTTTTTATTGGATGGCAAAGCTCAAGATAAACAGGAAAGGAGGACAGAGAGAGGGAGGTAACATGCAGCAAAGGGCAACAGTCTGAACTCAAACCCATAGAAAAGGTAGAAGCTTGGTTTTATCCACAGGGAGTGAAACGCTGGAAATTTCTTGTCATATGTACAAAAAGAAGTGGTGCATTTCAACTCAACCTTAACTCAAGATGACCTGAACCAAAATAACTGACCTTAGCCTAACCCCAAAAGAAAGTGGACTAAAACCGATTAATCCGTAGCAACATTTTCTTTTACATTTTTTTCACGCATTACAGCAAAAACATACACAGTTGTTGTTAACTATCAAATTGCAACTTGCTCACTTCACCCACGAAGGAGAAACTACGGTGGCCACAAAACACACAAGAAATGCGAATGCCCCAATCTTGATCTTAATGGAAGGCGACACGCAGTGTCTGTAGATATAAATGGCTTATTCTAAGGTAACAAAAAAATAAGGATTCCTATATTCAGGTGATTATACATTTTAAATTAAAACACAGTTGTGAATATTATATTCCATTTCTGCAAATAGATCCTCCGAAATGTTTCACACAGGAGCTTTAAAGGTACCCTGTGGAGTTTTTGACCACTAGTAGTGCTATGGAGCAGTGTTTTTATAATCGGCTCCAAATGTGCATTGACGGTTGACAGTTTTTGGTCGTAAAGCATAAAGAAATATAGCAATGTACCACCAGGAAGAAGACTGCTAGCAAGAAAACATGGATGTAATCAATGCAATATTTAAAATCTGCTTCACAAATTATTTATGAGGAAGGAAACGTGTTGTGACCTCAAGGATTAATAGAGGGTTTTGGATTGAATAAAGAGAAAACTCCACAGGGCACAAAAAACACAATTTCACCAATTAAGCATTGCGCTCCTATAACACTGTCAGACTCACGCTGGACCGTTTTAAAAAAAGGATCAAAATCGATGCAGGACAACCAGACTTTTGATATTTCACACATTCTTCCATGTCAAAACCTACATTACCCACAATGCGTGGACCGTTTGGTCAGAGATTCAGGTGTTAACCTCATAAGCCTGAGAACCTGCTGAATCTGCAAGCTGCTTTATTTGTTCTGATCCCCCCTCTCATTCAGACTGACTAAAATAGGGCAGGGTTTTATATGATGACTGTACAGAGGAGCACAACATTATTGGCCGTCGGGACCTGTTTTGTACACAACCAAGATGGCTGCCGCTAATGTGGAACTGTTTCTGTACAATCTGCTATCACATCAGTTTTAAACCTGACTGTATATTTTCTCTAAAAGAACAAACAACTGCACTTAAAGCTTTTGTTGATAAGAATTTGCAAATTTTGCCATTACAGAACTTCTGGCAGGATTTGGTAAGGTTATGCTACGTCACACGTTTCACTGCTCTGATTGGTTGTAGGTCTATTCAATTGCATCCAGAGACATTCTTGGCTGTGCCCACTGACGATGCCCCTTGGAAATCGGACATGAACGGGTTCAGGCTAATTTGCATTGTTGTATTAGCCTTGCAATGCCAGGCTAGCGTGTTATGCTAGCAGTGGCTAATGCACCCTGGAGCCTCTAACTCCACACCAACAGATTTGTTTCATTTTCAGGCTTGTAGTCTTCAACTGACACTGAATCAAACATCACTTGAGGACATTTATCGGACTTCACACAGCTCCCTCTGGAGACACTGAAGGCTTTATAGTACTACCTTTAAAACATAGTAGAACTCCGCAACACCTGCAGTCAGATTCTAATGTGTAGAATTGGTGGAGTTTGGTGCAGATCTTCTGTATATACCCCAGAGGATGATCTTTCCTTTAGCCACACCTTCAGCTCAGAGTTTATATTCATTTATAAGACAAATCCACGTAGGATTCATCTTTTTTATTCTGCATACCTCATGAGGAAAGACAATCTGGTCGTAAACGCTGAGTCCTTTTAGATATTTTGAATGTAAAAAGAACATATTTAAGCTGTGATGCTGCTTCTGTTTGATTTGTTGATTAGAGAGTTGATCAAGATGAAGCCTTCTGCTGGATCACTGAGCTGTGGAGACGAACAGAGCGAGCAGGAGGACTGCAGCTCTCCGAGCCTTTTGAACGCCCACAGTTACAAAAATGTTGGTGTGTATTGTCGTTGTGTGGCGAGCCGCCCACCCTGTGGCAGATGGGGGTTTGGTCGGTGCACATGCACACACACACACACACACACACACACACACACACACACACACTGCAATGAACCAACTCAGAAATTAAATGCACACATTTAGGCAACACACAAACACTCCCACATACACACACAAATACACACTTTGACTTGGATTTTCACTGAGTCTCTGCAACAAATATACACACCAACACACACACTTTCTCTGTCAGAATCTGTCGAACAAACGCACACAAATCCACCCACACACACAAAATCTTTCTCTTTCCTCTCTCTGTGCACACAAACACACACACACACAAACACACACAACACACACAGCTCCGTGGGGACGGTGCCCTGCTTCCACCCTTCGCCCACGCTCCTCCGGGCTGCCGAGGCTCTGGGGGGTTTTTGGTTTTGTGTTTGGTGGCTCAGGGTGTCAGCCGGGGGTCCGGCGGCTCGGCAGACCCCACCACGCCGATTAATCATCTGTCATCTGCGGTTTTTGTTAATATGGATCTTTGTCTTCGTCCTCAAACGACGCTCGGGTCGGGCCGGCCGGCCTGCTTACCGCCTGCCGCCCTCGTTTCCATTTTTGCAACCAAACGTCACCGAAAAACAACAAAAACAACCAAACTGCTTTCTGTGGCTTTCGTTTCCCAAGTCGAGGTTTTTATGCAGTCATCTGCTGTTCGAGCAAAAATTGTGACCTTTCGAGACCTCATTGACACCTCACTTCTGTAGCATCAAAAATACGGGAACAGAAACCAAATTATTCTTTCCTCCCAATGACGAAATTTTATTTGGTTTGATTAAGATTTGTACCTCAAATTCCGAATTTCTTTCACATAGTAGTGTCGTGTGTCTAATGCTAACTGCTGCTAGCTGCTTAACACAGTAATCCTCTATTTTCATGCACTTCTTGAGACTTGATGAAAGCATTTTTGTAATATCAAACATACAGACATACAGAGAGATTAAGAATCCTTTTCGTCAGTTCTTGACAAACTCTGTTTTTTCCAGACCTCCGCCATTTTTAACTTTCCATTTATACGTCTGTTATGCTAAAGACCAAAAACGAGGGTTCTAAATGCTTCATACCTGATCTTCTTCAACCCATTATCTCTACATGTATCAATATATTTTAATTCTTACATTGCTTTTTATGCGTTTTCTTGTTTGAGAAAAGCAAAGAGTAGATGATGTGTAAGTTCGGATGTGCTCTGGAAATACATCAAATCCATTTCTGAAAATGAAATCCCCGTATCTGGAAGAAATGATCCAGGTTGACATCAGGTTGAATCATTTTTTTTCAACAAAAGATGCTCCGACTTTAAATAAACACCATAAACGATCACAATTTTCTGCTGCGGTTGGTGCCAGAATGGTAGGTGTTTTTTAAATGGTGGATGACTCATTTAGGACGCTTGTCCTGCTTTTACCCTGCAGCAGATTTAGATTATAAAAACAAGTAAATGTTTGATAAATGATCCGCCAAGGCCTTAATGTACCTAACGCTCTTTTATGAAAGTACCATAAGACATAACTTGTGTTAAACCCGTAGGCGTTGCTTAATTTGGTGACGGGAACCTCCATGACGGGACGTTTGGAGAACAAATAAAGCACCATAAATCATTCTGATGTGCTCCTGTGCTTCATATTAAATTGGTCTCTGTCTCAGATTTCTCATTTTGGGATTGAAATTCTTGATCAACCTGCAGATGAGTCAGGGTTTGGGAGGTTTACGCAATGAACCCTCTAACCGAGCCATCAATGGAAGCGATTGCATATTCATGGGAAATGTATTGACTGCTGAGTGTCGGATAATAGACAGGCACATCAATGACCGTGGAGCCGCAGTGAAAGACTCAACAGTATCTCTGCGACCCACGATGTGTCGATGGTTACTCTCAGAGCTTGTCGACTGATATCAAATGAGGATAATTAGCCTTCTGAATCCGGATCCGGATCACTTTTATCGTTTGTGAACATTTGAGACAAGTTATCAATATTCATTGTCCATTTGCAGAATAACTAAATAAAACTAAAATAGAGAATAATCTGTTGAAGAGTGTAGCTGCACTACAATTATTTTTTTTAACTGATAGATGAAAGGAAACTAATGCATATGGCATTTTATACCATAGAATTATGTTCCAAGGCATCAAAAAAAAAATTAAAACAAAGTTGGCAAAATAAAGCCAACGGCCACAGAGATATTGCAGAACTGCAGTTTGGTTTTGCTGTAGTTTTGCTTTTTAAATCCTCTCCTGCTGTTTATATCCGTGCATGTTGTAGAATTTTTCAAACATTTCAAGTCAAAGTAGCTTTTACCAGCCACATTTTCAACATTCCTGCTCTCAGAAATAAGCTTCAGTCCAAACAGTTCAATACAAAGACATTGCATTAACACAGCATCTCCAAATTTAGTCCCACAATCATATCTAAGGCTACACCCAACAATTCCTTACATTAACATGAATTACTTGTACACATAGTGCCAGAAATTAAAAACACCCCAACAATTTCCTGAAGCCTGAGTATGTTTCGTCCAACCAACAGTCCAAAACCCAAAGATATTTTGTTGATATTTAGTTTACTACTGCAGAAGACAAAAAAGCAGAGATCCTCACATTTGAGAAGCTGGAACTAGTTTTGCTTGAAAAACTAAAACAGTTTTTGGTTGAAAAAACAGTTGAATAAATGTCTGTGGATCGACTAATCGATGAATCGTTTCAGCTCTGCAGGAAATCTGATACCTAAATTTGCCATAAAATATGACATCATCATACAGAATGACAACTAACAACTAACGTCAGGCCTTTTGCTGACTCATGGCATCTCCATACGTTAGAAAACATAGAGTTGGCATCAAGCTTCAATTCTGATAACAGAGGAACATGGAAACAGTAGTAGTAGTATATTTCACCTAATAAACATATTTTAGCTACACACAACTGTATAAACACCATATTTTCTAAATCTGACAACCAGAGAAGAAAACCTTTACAAATTACTTCATTTTTACATTATTTCCTTTTTGAAAACATGGCTTAAATAGATGTATGTAAGTAAAGGCCTGAAATTGTGAACATTAATCAAAATTTTCTGTTCTCTGTGTCATAAACACAGAATTTCCAGATATTTTAGACATTTTTCGCACATGTTTGGTTCTTTTTATCATTTCCTTTAAGACGTACCCTCTCCACTAACTGATGTAACGATCTTAAGTTGGCATGTGAGACGAGTGACTGATGTGAACGAAATCGCTTTGAAGTTGTTTTTTTTGTCCTATGTTTGTACAATTCATTTCATAAAGGTATTTATCTGAAAAATTCTCTGTATTAGTAAAACTAATTGTGAAGTTATTCCAGGTATCCCTCCACTAGCTCCCTACGTATCCACATTAAAGTGGATTTATACCCTCATGTGACAAAAGAACAAGCCTCAAACTCACTTTAAACCTGCAGTGAAGAGAAATCCTCCTCTGTCAGGGTCCCACCAAGACGACGTCCAGCGGGCCTCCTCCTCGCTCTCCACGGAGATGGGGGAGACGGATGGAGAAAGAGAAAGAGAGGGAGAAGATAGGGAAAGGATCGGAGATGTTTCTTGAGGTGAATGAAGCCCAACGTTTGTCAGTCCGAGCACAAAGTTACCCGCTCTGAATTTCTGCCTCGCCCCCGGAAAGGGTCATCATCACCCGGGGTCTGAGTGGGCTGTCAATGACAAAAAGATAGAGAGGGAGAGAGAGAGGGACAGGGAGAGAGAGAGAGTGTGTGTAGGGGGGGAGAAACAATACGATTGTTCCCACCTCACTTTGCTTCCACCCTCGCAGTTAAAATTGTTATGGTAATGAAGTGGATTTTTTGCTGGACAGCAGATTGTAACAGAGAGATGTTTCTTTGACTGGAAGTGGAGGCCGCTACTAATGATGGGGGTGATGATGATGAAGAACGTATAAAAGCACTTTAAGTTTTGTTGAAGTGGGGGAAGCCTTAACTCCTAGTTTTACCCTTAAAGGTCCAGTGTGTAGGATTTAGCAGTGTAGTTGCAGATCGCAACTCCCTCGCTTCACCCTCGCAGTTCAGGACCAAAGGACAAACTTTGGTGGCCACGAAATGCAGGGAAAACACAAACGCCCCTACCTAGAGCCAATGTTTGGTCTGGCTACTGTAGAAACATTGTGATTCAACAAGGTTCTTATATTTAGGCAATTATACACTAATATAAACATACCTATAAAAATTATATTCAATTTTTGCCAATAGATCCTCTGGAATGTTACACACTGGACCTTTAAGATTGTCAAAATACTCTTAGTACACACTGACAGATCGTGTCATGTATCATCTCGTTCCAGTATGGAAGTTATTTTATGGCAAATAAATGTGAACGTGAATGGTAATATAATGTTGTACCCCTTGCCTGCTGAAAAAGGGGGGGGGGGATTTAGTGGCATCTAGCAGCGAAGTTGCAAATTGCAACTAACTGAATGCTGCTTGCCTTCCAAGTGTGTAGGTGAAGCTATGGTGGCCGCCAAATAAAAAAAAATGCAAATGCCCCTATCTAGCGCCTGTGTTTGGTTTGTCCATTCTGGACTACTGTAGAAACATGGGTGTTTGCTGTAACTGGTAAACATGTTTCAAACTTCATGCCTCAGTTTGTAACACAGACTTCCTGTTAAACATTTGAAGTTTGGAGCCCTAGATGCTATCAATATGACATCTGTGATACCAGACTTTAGAAAGCTCCCTCAGAGCCACAGAAGGCATTATACAGGATGGGCAGGACTAACCATGATGACTGAAATCACCTTTATGTGTAAAATCTGTGGATGAATCTCTGTGTTCATCTGCAGATATGTTAACATGCTAACACACACACACACACACACACACACACACACACACACACACACACACACACTCACACACAATATCTTTAGAGAACTGTTATCCCAGTTAAACTGAGCTACTTAAAGTTTATATTTAATTAATGTTGTAAAGCAATCAGGTGTGTTTTTTGACAGAGATCCTCTGAGCCTAAAAGTATATGAAGAGCGAACTGAATTTGACACAAGCATAATTGTGGGTTTTATGGCCAAAAAGATAGACCTCATTAGACTTTCATGACAATCTGCACTGGCTCTTCAGCCAAACTGCATTGTTTGCTGCCTCCTGATACACTGCTGCCTTTGGTATAAGCTGTGCACCCACCTATAACTCAAAGTGGCTATGACTGTAATAGGTTTTTGTTACAGCCAAATCAGCCAAAATCAGTTTGCATTATCTTGCATTACTATTCGCCCATAGCAACTAGAGCATTATTCAAAAGTCAGCAGGGACTTGAGGCATAAGTGTTTTCATTAACATTTAGTTAAAATCACAATCTTTCCCTAATAATAACCATAGTGATTTTGAGTCTGGATGCCAACCCTGGACTGTAGTGTGACTGTCCTGCACATCCACCATGTGTTTCATCATGTCTACGTTGTGACCACAACATGACATCAATTTATCACTATACAAATGTAATTTCTAGGAGACAGGGTTGCTTCAGCAAGACAATGAACTGCCCTCTGGTTGTAAGCTGAAACTGTAGTTTTTGAAAGTGAACAGCCTGATAATGCAGATTTATTTCAGCATCAATAGTAGTGGTAAAGTTTCCATGCAAATGCAGTGCAAATTTTAACCACATTTCCAGAAAATCAGTAAATGAATGAATGCAAGTATCCATTCACTACTCTTATGTGAATATGAGTTCATTGGTAGATGGATAAACAGCTGGTGGAGCTGTCATTAAACCATTGCAGAGGAGGACACCGTAAGATGACGTCGCTGAAAGCGCTTCAGTTAAAGCTCAAATGAGGGAAAACCTGGTGACCGTGAGTGTTTAAGAAACTAAATTAAACTGAAAACTGATGCTGCTGTTTATGCTAAAGCATGAAGTACATTTAACTAGTGTACTATCAGATGTGTTAACAAGACACTGTTGGTTAGCTGAGAGAATGCTATGGCAGGTAAAGAAATGTGTGATAAAATGTCAGTTCTGGTTCTGGACCCCCAACATGGCTGCCAGACCCGGGTCGATTACATCATTACTGTAAACAAAAAAATCAACAACAAAAGGAGCAGAGTTTTTTTGTTTTCATGTGTGTCTTTGAATCCATCCATGCATAAATAAGTGTGTGTGTGTGTGTGTGTGTGTGTGTGTGTGTGTGTGTGTGTGTGTGTGTGTGTGTGTGTGTTAAACGGGTTTCCAGAGCAAAAAGGGCAACCCCCTCGTCCTCCTCAGGGGGCTGAGTGGGCGGACGGTCCTCAGCAGATGGATTGCTGCTCGCCCCTGGTCACTTCATAAACCTGAAACAGACAAAGTGTATGAAATCATTTGATATTTCTTTAGATTTATTGTTTTTGATTGGATTGAAATAGAGCATTTTAAAAAATGTTTTTGGAGAGAGAGAGAGAGAGAGAGAGAGAGAGAGAGAGAGAGAGAGAGAGAGAGGTGGTTTTACTGGAATGTCTCTTTTTAAGTGTTTGTCTGTATTTTGGGTCCTTTGTGTGTCTCTGTGTTTGTGTATTTACAAATATCAAATGAAAAAATATTATATTATTTAAATGTTCGTGCCATTTGTTTTTACATTGAAATAAAAGTTAAACATCTTTGCATTCCTGCTAATATTATTAGTGTGTGTGTGCATTTCTGTAACTGCATAATTTTGTACTTTTTCATGAACATGGTTGTGTGTGTGTGTGTGGGTTTGTTAATGATTGTGTGTTTTGTATGTGTAGCTGCCAGATTATCAGTGTGTTACTTTTATTGATTAGTTCAACAAACTAATGTATCATTTTGTGGGTGTTTGTGTGTGGTGCAAATTCTACCTCAACACATCAGAATAAAACATGAATGTCACATTTTCTGCTATGTCCGCTGGAGTTATATAAGCTCATTTATAATGTTTTATATAGCACTCCATAGTCCTGCTTTTCTCTTAGCTAGCCTTTCAACATCATCTATAAGTGTATAGTCTAGTATTTCTGGAAAAAATGGCTTTCTTTTCATAATCAGACATTGAAGAGTCCAAGTAGTGTCTTAAAATAATGTTATTTTGCAGGGATATTTGCAATTATAAATGTGATCGTGTAGAAATAAATAAATAAAGTCTTACATAAGCTGAACTTAAACTTTTTTCTTTCTTCTTTTTTTAAAGTTGCGCAAAAATAATTTTTATTTCCCAAGACATTAAATTAATCACATTCATAGTGGTCTGAGATGCACTCCCAATCCTTAACTAATTAAAAATATATATGAATCTTGATCCAAAATAACATAACATAAAGCAGCCCGTGTGTGTGTAGTCTACTACTTGTGAAATGAACACACACTAATGGGTCTGTTTATTGCTTTACAAATATATTTGATGCAGTGCTCCTCCATACAATTGTTAAGTTGTTTATTTCATTTTTGAAATGTTTTATACAAGTTAAATGAATAAATATCAGCATGTATTATGCTAATGCTTGTTGTTATTTCATAGTAAATGAATAAGCGTCGTTACCTGCATTCGGCGTCCATTAAAACATTAAACAGTTTTCAGAACAATATCGCCACCTACTGGAAATATTGTGGTATTTATACTATGCCCTTCTCCCGTGATGCTCCGCGCCGCAGGCATCGCATGTCCTTCTGACCAATGGTGTCGTTTGTTTGGCCGTTACTGTGCTGTTATTGGTTGAGCAAAATTTAAAAGTACTGTTTGAAATGTTTCTCGTCGGAGGCTTTAGAGCGCCAGCAAAGAGGTGTGTGGAGAGAGAGGACGCACAATACTCTGAACATAAAACTTATAAAACATATTTATTAGCGGTGGAAATAATAAACGGATAATTCGTAGAGAGAGCGGAAGATACGTGAACACCAGTAAGTAACGCCACTTCATTTTTGGCTAGAGCTAACTTATGTTAACATGCTAACGTTAGTTTCCAGCTGTCGTTGGACTCCGACAACCAGCCACCGTCGGTGAACCGGGATAGTTCGCCTCTAGTCGGCTAACTTAACGTCGTCTCACGGTTGTTGTTGTGTTCATGTGCTAATGTAAGGTGTGTAACTGTATTGTTATTTGCCTTGCAGACCAGTTTAGCAGAGGAGAACATCTCTCTGCTACCATGGCTTCACACAACCTGAGCGGAATTAAACGGGATGAAAAGGGGAGAAACATCCAGGTGGTGGTCAGATGCAGGTATGGAGAGAAAACCTACTTTCATTTCTGTCCATCTTTGCTCTTGTCCCTGCTAAACGTTTTGTCAATAGAGACGTTACATCAACTTGTTTCCCAACCTGGGGTTTAAATCTGTTAAATTGTGTTGTTTTGTGTGGAAGACGATATGTGTTATATATGTATAAAATCTAAACTATAACGTGTCCTATACAGTTACTCAGTTTATCTTTATTTCTATAATGCTAGACCTATGGTCCATCTCACATGACAGGACACCACCATTTTACACACTATACATAGTGGACACAGATAAAAGAACTCAATCCCCCATATTATAGAGTACTACTGTAGTCTTTCAAATAACATGTATGAAGAGTTTGAGATTAAACCCCCACTTAAAGGAACTGCTAGAGACATACAGGTTTTCTTGATGAAGAGCCTTTTCTTCCTCATCTCCCAGGCTTTCTCCAGTTTCAGTGTCTCAATAGTCAACTCAACCTTTGTGCGTCATTCATATTTACAAACTGAATATCTGTTTTTCAGTTATCAAATTGCAGTCCCCAGTAAAACGAGCAATAGAAAACATCAGACTGTCAGCTGTTTCTTAAGGTCTTACAATGTTAAATATTAAATATGATTTTTATGTAAAAATAAAATGTAAATATGAATGTTGCGTTATTTGTATAATGTTCTATCTTTCAGTCTCGCTTTAAAATGTGTTTTGGGTAACAGACTTGTTACGACTGAAATAAAACCGGCATGGTATCAATACAGATTTTCCATCATATTCTACACACTTTTTTGCCAGTATGGACGTGAATTTGGTCTTAATTTAATTGTGTTCCAACATATCCTTAACATATATGTTTTGTATATTCTCTGCCTGCTTTGCATTAGAAAATGCATCTGTCTTTCTGTCCCAGACACTCTTTCGAAACCCAGAAGGCTGTTTAACAACACTTACTGCTTTTTAAAAAGTATTTACAGAATCTACAAAGAATCTTTTGTCTGCTGCGCACATAAATGCACAGTAACATTCCTATAGAGAAATATAATAAGAACACGTTATTTTGTTTAGCACCGATTCATAACAAAAGTTATCTCAGACCGTACTCCCTTTAAAATTATTTACAGAGCCGCAACAGTTACCACTGTTTACCATCTTTGTTTAGATTAGTACAGAAAAGTTGAGTTAAAAATCTTTATTATCCACATTATTAGTCTTTGATAAATTGTGTGAATACCTTCATACCAGTGGTATGTGTTGTTAAAAGACCTTAACGGTTTCTCAAAGACCATCTGGGATTTATCTTTCATAAGAACAACTCTTGGTGGAATGATAATACATGAGACATAAACTGTGCATTCATTATTCGTTCTTTAAGGAAAGCTTTTAGGATTAAAGCTTTAACCCCAGCTGTCTGAGCACTGTTTGTGGGTTTATATCAAAGACTGAGACACTGACGTCTGACAGCCACAGGGGCTCTGGGCTCTAGTGTAGTGTCTAGAAATGGGAATTGTAAACTGGTATCCATTGGAACCGTATGCCACAGAGTATTTCAATTCCTATCATCAATGCCAAATGTTCTTCTGACAATGACGGTGATGATGATGTTAAACTCATGTGTCCACTACTGGAAACTTGCAACAGAAGCAACCATAGCAGAGTGGAAGAAACAGTCTAAAGCAGTCTACACTGTGTTCAGACTCTGATAATAAAACCGTTGCTTAATGCTTAAAACCTTTCCACACAAAAAAATGATCAGGAATCAATAAGAGAATGACAAAGTATCAGGCCGATGAGCAGAATGAATGATGGCATTGGTATCAATAAAATCTTTATAAATTCCCATCCCTATCCCCATTTCTAAAACACAGTCACATGGGCGTGATGTGCTGAGGTCAAAGATGTTGAACGGCTATAAAATGTTGTAAACAGTTGGACAGCAGTTAATAGTGTGGAGTAAAAGAATGATCCAGCTTTGCATCACAGTATCTTTATGATTCTTTTTCAATGTGTTTTAAATGTTTTTCAAGAGAGGGTATTGTGATATGTTTTCTGTATTGCTTATTCGTGCCAGCTTTCATTATCATTATATGCTTTTAGCTGTGTTTGATAATTGAATCATTATTATTAATTCATACCTCCCCATTATTAGTTGGTGGAAATGAAACTGCCCTGCAGATGGTGTTGTTCAGAGAGTCAAATCTGTCTCTACTGCGTTTTTGATTGCAGGCCCTTTAACACAATGGAGCGCAAGTCTTCCCATGGGGTCATCGACTGCGATCCAAACAGGAAGGAGGTGATGGTGAAGACAGGAGGGATGAACGACAAGGCGTCACGAAAGACCTACACTTTTGATATGGTGAGTGGATGCAGACGTGCCCTCTTTGTCTTTATACACTTCAGTAGTGTGGTATTTGCTCCTGTGGAGAATCCATGTGTTGTTACTACAGTGTGCAAAACATTCTAGTAGCTCTTCTCAGTTTGGTTTTCTACTGATGTCACCTTTTAACAGTTTAAATGACAAATGTTGCTGCTGGCTGGTCAAATCAGCTGTCACTAAGGATACGTTCACACTGCAAGATGTAAAAATCACATGAAATCTGTTATGATTGTTCGCACTGAGGTCACATTCCAAACCTAATGACAGAACAAAGTTAAACTTGTCTGTTGTTTGGTTAAAGTGCTCTGTTACACATCAACTTCAGCACAGAAAACATATTCCAGTGCGTCAGATACATATTTATTCAATATTTAGGTACGTATCAGATCATTGACACTAACCATGTGATAGTGCTGCTCCTCTGTCACTCCAGATAATTAATATCAGTTTCACCTGAGGTTAATTGGCTCTGTGATATTTTATTATTTCATTATTTTAAATGCAATTCATTTTTTCCACAGGTATTTGGTCCAGCTGCCAAGCAGATTGACGTGTACAGGAGCGTCGTCTGCCCCATTCTGGATGAAGTCATCATGGGATACAACTGCACTGTTTTTGCGTAAGTGCTCTGCAGCTGCCAGACTGATTCTTCACTAAACAGATAAATTAGAGGTAAAAAACATCAACAAAAGTCTTTGGGGCGCCCGGTTAGCTCAGTGGATAGAGCTGGTGACCCATGTACCGAGGCTGATTCCTTAATGCAGCGGCCCAGGGTTCGAATCCGAAAAATACTTAAAAAAACAAAAACAAAACAAAAGTCTTTGGTCTCTGCTCTGTACTGTAATAATGTGTTTAATTAAGATGAAATAAAAACTGTTCATTAATGACTGCCTTCCCTTCCCGGCTGTGTTTTTCAGCTACGGTCAGACTGGAACCGGAAAGACGTTCACCATGGAGGGAGAGAGGAGTCCAGACGAGCAGTTCACCTGGGAGGAGGTGAGTTTAAATCACTGTTATGCTCCTTTTTGTTTTTTGTCAGGACCACAGCAGAAAACCAACTGACTACTTCCTGTGTGTGCGTGTTTTTAGGACCCTCTGGCTGGCATCATCCCCAGAACGCTGCACCAGATCTTTGAGAAGCTTTCAGAGAACGGCACAGAGTTCTCAGTCAAAGTCTCCCTGCTGGAGATCTACAACGAGGAGCTGTTTGACCTGCTCAGCCCCACTGAGGACGTCACTGAGCGGCTGCAGCTCTTCGACGACCCGCGCAACAAGGTGACTCTTGGACTGGCTCGTCCCAACGAAAAAGAATAAATATCTTCTGAAAGTTTCCTGCTGTTCTTGCTCCCTCTGTGTAGCATTTGCCTAATTAAACTGTGTGAGCTTGCTGTATTACTTCTGCCCTTTTCTTTAATACACTTTCACCAAATGTTAAACTGTTCCTTTAATGTAGCACAGTGGGGTGTTTGAGTGCTGGAAGGGAGCGGAACTTGATCAGGCTCATAAAGATTAATTAAAATATTCCCTATTCAGTTCCTATAATCATCCTGCATTTTGTTTTTTCTTCTGTGACATCTGTTCTGTTGCAGCGAGGTGTGGTGGTGAAAGGTCTGGAGGAGGTTACGGTTCACAACAAAGATGAGGTTTATCAGATCCTGGAGAGGGGATCAGCCAAGAGGAGGACGGCCTCCACACTCATGAACGCCTACTCCAGGTAAAGTGTCCACAAACTGTCAGGATGATTTCTGAGCTGCTGGAGTCACAGCAACCATTCACAACTTTCACACTTAAAGCTCTGTTTGTTTCCCCTTCTGTGTCTCCGTGTAGTCGCTCCCACTCTGTGTTCTCAGTCACCATTCACATGAAGGAGATCACTCTGGATGGAGAGGAGCTGGTGAAGATTGGCAAACTCAATCTGGTAATAATCCTTCATGTTGAATATCAGAGATTTTATACTGGAAGACTAGAAGTAGTAGGAACTTTTCAATTGGCCATAACCCCAATCTTTTATTCGTAGGATTTCTCTAGCATTAATTGTTAGGCCATTATAAGCTGTTAGTAATGTATATTTTAATTGACTGTTCCAAAGAAATGTCTCCGTATTTTCCATTTACAAAATCGAATTGCAGAACAATTAGAAAAACAGTGTAAACTTCCCTCTCCAGGTGGATCTCGCCGGCAGTGAGAACATCGGGCGTTCAGGTGCCGTGGACAAGCGAGCTCGCGAGGCGGGAAACATCAACCAGTCTCTGCTGACGCTGGGCAGAGTGATCACCGCTCTGGTGGAGAAAAGGCCTCACGTTCCCTACAGGTAGACTGATGATTCAATTGGTGGTTGTATTCTGGCATGCGGCGTGAAGTCATTCTCTTTTTTCCCCTTAATACAAGTCAAACAATAGATTAAGACCTGGTTATCTTATTAAATGCCTGCGGTGTATTACAGAAATAATTTGACATTTTGCGATACCTATTTTCTTCCTAAGAATTTATATGTGACGGTCAAAACCACACTCTTATTTGTTATTTGGTTAGCTTAGCATAAAGACTGGAAACGGGGAAATGGCTAGGCTCTATCCAAAGGTAACAAGATTCCCTTACCAGCCCCTCTGAAGCTCTAAAGCATCGGCCAGTGCATTGTAGCGGATGACTCGTGGGTCTAGCTCCTACTTAAATTATGTGTACTCTTCCCACAGAGAGTCTAAGCTGACCAGAATCCTACAGGACTCTCTGGGAGGGCGAACAAAAACCTCCATCATCGCCACCGTCTCACCTTCCTCCAGCAACCTGGAAGTACGTTGTGTTGTCTGTGAATACATACCCATGTTGCTTTTTTAAAGCTAAAGTTTGTATATATTTTCCTTGTTAATTGATAATTAAGCTGTAGAGCTTGTACAGGTTTACTGCTCCTCTGATTCAGTGCATGCTTATGGTTGTGATCTTCTGTCTGTCTGTACAGGAGACTCTGAGCACGCTGGAGTACGCCAGCAGAGCCAAGAACATCATGAACAAACCTGAGGTCAACCAGAAACTCACAAAGAGGACGCTCATTAAGGTAGATGAGTTTGATCAGGCACAAACTTTAGTCTCACTCTAAATTCAAAGGTTTTTTCAGTGCAGCTCATTAAGTTTGATATCAGACATAAAGGGAAGAGGCAAGTTACTTACTGCCTCTCAGAAAATGTGTTTGATTCAAACCGTGAAGTCAAACAACACATTCACATCAACATCTTTATGGAAAATGCTGTGTTTCTGTCCACTCAGGAATACACAGAGGAGATCGAGCGTCTGAAGCGTGACCTGGCCGCTACCCGAGACAAGAACGGAGTTTATCTGTCTGCAGAGAACTACGAGTAGGTCACATGAAAGGACGGGGGGGGGGTTAAACAAATATCTATTTGTTTAACTGGGGCATCATCAACCATAACACACCTGGTACATCACCAAAACAATGTAAAAACTAGAGTTTTGTGGGTCTAGCTCTAATAAGGACTTAATGCCAGTTCTTTCCTAATGGATTTGGTGTTTCAACTGGTTGACAATTTGTCTGGGAACTAGAAAGTAAAACTGCAGCAACTTACTGACTTATTTTCATTATCAATTCACCTATAAACACCGTCAACTCTCAGTAAAGCATTACACACACATTTATTAGTTTACAGTGTAGAGAACACTGGAAATCTTTAAGTTTTGTGTTTCTTTTTTAATAGTAATTTAATAACTTACACACAAAATGTGCAAATGTATCTGTGTGGCCTGTTTTAAACTTTCTTTGTAGAGAAAATATGATGTTATTTAAACTTTAATTTTTGATATTTTTTGTGTTAAGTTGGTCAATGTGCATTTTAGATTATTTTCCATACATTTGTTTTTCTGTCAGTAACATAATATGCTTGTGCGATTGGCGTTTGCCTCTTGGACTTTATAAATCCAACAAAGAGGAAATTATGAGTGTATTTTTTTTCAGAACAGTATTTTTGATAAGATGTACATTAAAGCTTGATGCACCTTGTTGTGTGTAACACATGTGCTCTGTGTGTGCGTCTCAGGAGTATGATGAGTCAGATCACCTCTCGCGAGGAGAATATAGTGGAGTACACGGACCGGATCGCCGCCATGGAGGAGGAGCTCAAGAAGGTACGTGATTGTCCAGTTACATTTTGACATCAGACTGAAACACGTTGGTTACAATGTAGAATTAAGGTATAACTTAAAGCAAAGCAAAGCAAAACAAAACAAACATTTTATAGGCTACTAGATTGAGAGAAAATAACTGGTAGATTAATTGCTTGGGAAAATAATCCTGAGTTTTAGTCGTAATTTACAGCTTTTAATCATTTCTTATCAACTTTTGTCATGGTGGAACTTTTAGAAAGATGAAAGAGACTAATGATATCAGAGCCAAAAGGAACTCTATTTACAACAAGGTTGTGTTTCCATCTGACAAACAACATCCCTTTACATTAGCAACAAAACTAGCCAGGTTTAGAACCAAAGTTCAGAAACAGAAAATCAGCCAAAGAAAAAAGGAATTTATGCATGTTTCCATCCACTATCAGAAGTTGAGTGCTGTGAGATAAACAGCAGGTGGCAGTAGTACCATCTTTGCAGAAGAAGACCTAACAATAATGTAGTTAAAATAGCTCTAGTCAAAGCTCAAATGATGGAAAATTATGTAAAAAATGTGATGGAATTATGTTTTTTGTCATGTATTTCTGAGAGGATCTGCCACTTCTTTTAGTCTCTATGACGAGTAATGGCTCTGTACACAATTCACTGCCACCAAGTCCAGTACCAGCACCTATGAACAAAATAATTGGGCACCACCTGCACTGGATGTCCTCACATGTGTTCCTCTCTGCAGGTGACTGAGCTGTTTGTGGACAGTAAGAGCAGACTGGAGCAGTGTACTGTAGATCTGGATGAGAAGCAGCAGAGGTGAGTGATTGTTATTATACAACATGCTAACACATGACATAAGCAGATGAATGCCATTGGGTGTTTTAAAGCATAGAACACCATTCTTTTCATTGTTTAAGTACTAATGCCACCCTGTGAAAAGTCCTGCATTCAAAAGCTTACTGAATTAAACTATTAACTTAGTATTACCAGCAAGATGTATTTAAACTATGAAAAGTGTATGTAGTCAATGTGCAGTGAAAAGGTTTTTGGATTAATATTACTGCTGCATTAATGTGTATGTTGCATTTTTCTCCATCATATTCCATAAGATCATCATATGTTTGTAGTGTGGCTGTCCTGTGAGAATCATTTATCTCTAAAAAGTTAGAAAAACGTCCCAATTTCAGCTGTGACGATGCATTTCCATCTAATCTGTGTTGCTAAATCCTAATCTGAGGGTTTCTAAATAGTTTATTTAATTTAGTAGAAGATTTTTCTCAACCCATAAAGGAACACTTCATCCTTCATTTTATCACAAATATTCAAAATCAACACAAACATGGTTTTCACTGGACAGATAGAACATGAAAAACTGTAATCTGAAAAGTAACTAAAGCTGTTAGACAAATGTAGTGGTGTAAAAAGGTGTTTGCTTCTGATGTGTAGTGGAATCAAAGTATAAAGTTGGATAAAATGAAATGAATCAAGTAAAGTGCCAGTAACTGGTATTTAAGTAAGTTTAGTCATATTTCCACCACTGTTATTTTCAGGCTGGAGGTGACGAGCCAAGACCTGCAGCAGACCAAACACAAGCTGAGTCAGGAGGAGTTCATTTGCTCGGAGCTCGCCTCAGTCCAGGAAACCCTCTACAGCACCGCAGGACAGGTACACACTGGCTTTACTGAAGCTGACACATGGCGCTTCAATATACGTGATGGAAGTCGTGTTCCTAAATGTGTTTAACCGTATTTAGATGTTGGCTAGCTGTTTGGTACCGTGTTTGGTTGTCATTTGATTATTCTGGTATTTGTTCCTCTTTTTTTTTCTTTCTTGTTTTGTTCATGTACTTTCCATAATATAAATAATCTCTTCTGATGTACCATCTTGTTTGTAACTTCCTGTTTTCTGCCATTTTTGACCTAACTTCCTATTTCAGAAAAGATTTTTATACTGTTATAACTCAGATGTTTAAAAATAAGAAGGATATATAGAAGTCATTGTGGTCAGCACCGTTGATACGACCCTTTTAATTATTTCTTAATCCATTATCTGTAGTTCTAAAAACTTTACATTTCTGTCCTTGCGTTTCCTCCTCTAGCTGCTGAGTACAGTGGATGCCAGCACCAGTGACGTGTCAGGTCTCCATGCCAAGCTGGACAGGAAGAAAAAGGTCACTTTTCAAACGTACACACATTCACTGTCAAGTGAAAACCATTTATCTCCCAATCTCCCAATTTTCCATTTTAGGTATCTTTCAGGTGAACTGAAGTAATAACAATTGAGAAACGTCTCCTGCTTACTAAGCTGACTTTAAATTAATTCAATTGAATTTAAGGTTACACAATTCACCTGTCCCTGGATTTTGCACTAGAACACCAGCAACTCAGACGTAAGCTGAGTAAGAGAGAGTAGGACAGTGAGACACCATTCTCTGCTCAGGACTAAAGTTAGAAGTTTTGGAGATGCAGGTTTTTCACAGGACAGTGAAAAAGCTCTGATGTTCACATGCTCACTCTTTGATTTAACAAAGTGGCAGACTGAGTTTGGGCTCTCAGCAGGCCTGGTATAATGTGACACTCAGGATCTGATGCAATGTGTTTTACAAGTCAGTACCTGTGTATCTCACACTAAATGTGGTTGAAATGAATCCAATGTAGCTGTGAATTGAAAAGCGGTGAAAAAAACAATTATTTTCCTTAATAATTCTGTTGACTCTTTCTACGACAGCTGATTAATCTTTTTAGAAATGTCATGAAATTGTGACAAAGCTCATTACAAGTTCAAAGAGCCAGCAACAAACTCTTCAGATGTTTTGTTTGTCGAAGATATTCAACCTAAATTATATAAAACTGAGAATCATTGTTTGAATCAGAAAATAATGAATGTTTGGCAATTTCCTCTTTAGAGATGAAACACACACCTGCTTTAATCTGTGCTTCAGCAGCCTCACCTGGTATCGTAAGCTTACTAATGTTACATTTTACACACACATTACTGACTACTACTACTTACTATTACTGAGTAACTGACATCACTGAGTTGGATTGGATCAGAGGGTGATTCCCAGGGTGTCTGCAGGGTTTTAAAAAGTCTTAGATCCCATAATCAGAATTTCAGGCATTAAAATGTCTTAAATATGATATTGACTCAAGGTCTTAAAATGTATGGAGTTAATGTCACTTGTATAAAGTTTCGATAAGATTTCGACAATATTTTGTAGATCGTCAAAATTGTTTCAGATTTCTTTCTGTAGTTCTAAACATGGATGACAACAAACACTTGACCTAAATTGCAGGTAGAGCAGCACAACACAGAGATCCAGCAGAGTTTTGCTGAGCGGATGGATGGAGCGTTCAGCAACATGCAGCACTGCGTTCAGCAGCAAGGAACCAAACACCACGACATGCTGAGCAGCTACTCACAGGCCATCGGTAAGAGCAGCGAGACCCTGTGCTCATGAGTCTTAGCAGTATTACCAGCAGAAAGATGACAGGGTCATTAAAATCTAAAGGGTTCTTCCTTTTTAGGAGCAGCAGTCTGATCAGTAGTTGGTAAATGACCCCTCACAACATTCCTGTGAGCTCACCTTAAAGGTTCCATATGTGAGATTCTGAAGCATTTTTATTGAATGTAACTTGAGAAATTAGACCTTCCCAGACCAAATTGCTGTTCCCTTCCTCACAAAATAAAAGGATTTTTGGACCAGAGGTACTTTACCACAACAGCTTGGTGATGGCTATTGGACAGAACAGTAAAGTGTCCCATTCATTCAGGATGTAGCTTTTCTCAGAAATTCTCTAACATTTGGTTTAAAATTTTATTTATGGATAAATAAAAACATCTCACCTTCTAATTGTCTGTCTCTCTGTCCCTGAACAGATGGTTTGCTTGTTAGGAACGAAGCGGCGCTGAAGGGAGCTCTGGCCACCTTCGAGTCCTTCACGGGCGGAGTCGGTCAGCTGGTCGCCGAGGGCGTCAGTCGCTGTCAGGACCGAGTGCAGCAACAGGAGGCGCTGTGTCTGCAGGACAAGGAGAGCCTGCTGCAGCTGCTGGTAAGGACGGGTCAACCTCGATGGCCGCTTAATAGACAAGACGAGGAGTTTGGAAGGCTGATATATTTGGTTTGCTGTCTGGTGGAGTATCTATTAATTTGGCCATTAGAATCCGTATAATAGAATCAGTTGTCCTGAGACTTTAAAGCAGCGATGTGTGATTCTGGGCCACAGCATTTCACCTCCTCCCACCATCGATGTGATGACACTGTTCAAGATGGTTTCCAGTTAGACACAAGTCAAAAAACGCAGCAAACTTTCCACACTGGCATTACTGTTGAGATGAGTCAAGTGGTTACAATATGACTGTGGGATCATGGGATTTTGCTGTGATTTCATTGCCATAAACGCATGGTTCCTCAGGTCCACAAGACAACAAGCAAACAACTTTTAAAATGCCTATTAGCTGCAGCTAGCTGACTAGCATGCTAATTTCAGTAGATACCGTATCGGATACAGATTGTTTTTAGTTTTCTTTGATTGATAAACTACAGTTCTGGCCATATGACACACATTGCTCCGTTAAGTATTATTGTCAAACACATCTGACTGATCTTGATTGTGTGTGTCTGAATGCAGGAAGAGCATCGACAGGACATGGAGGAGGTCCTGGTGGCTCGGACTCTGATGGGCCTGTCGGCTGTCAGGGAGCTCAATGACAGCCTGAGAGCCACAGTGGAGACGCAGCGAGCTCTCGCCGGCAAGGTCGGTCCGCATTGGCGTTCTGTCTTCCTACACGCGCCTGTGCTAAACCTCCTTTTATCATCCTTATCGTTATCATTGTTTCTTCCTCTCAGGTGGAGGCGATGAAGGAGGTGGGTGTGTTCTTCAGCGGGTTGGTTCAGGAGCTGGCTGGGCTGCGGGAGGCTGCCGTGCAAGGTCTGAGCTCACTGCAGACTGAACATGACAAGCTGGAGGATGAGATCAGACGGGCGCAGGAGAGACACCAGACGGTAAGAAATTTAAACAAATGAAGCAGCTTTTTTACAACCAGATCTTTTGTCCCCTTAAAAATAAACTGAAAACTAGAAACAGTTCAGCTGAGAAAGTCATGAGTTTAGATTTCTGCAACAAGACATTTCTTTATCTCTTTCAGTCTAGTTTTAAAGAATGAAGAAACTGGTGTAATATGAAACTACAAGAACGGCTTCTTATCTGAGCACTGGTCAGAGCACACAGAGGCAAACTCACTGTAGAAAGAGAGCTGGCTGTATTCCTGCATACTGCGGTTAATAAACTCTATTGGAATTGCATAAATTGGGTGTAACTGGAAAGCTGAGACTCATGGGGATTGATGATGATGATGTCAGCCCCTAGAAGCCATTTCATTGTAGCGAGGTCATTTTTTGAAACTTGACCTCATTGTATAAAATGGCATTCAGAGGATGTGTGGCTTTCCTAGCTACATTGACAATAAGACGTTGTGAGTAATGTCTGGAACAGTTTTTGATACCATATCACAGCATGAATTGATTTTTTTAAAATACATTTTCAAGTGGTCAAACATTATTAAATTGTACACCAATCTATGTAACAAAATGGTATCACTCAAAATGGGCTAAAATAAATATTTTCACTCCCTTACTTATAAAAGGTCAGCCTTCTCGGTCGCAGACATTTTTATGTGTTTCACATCATCATCATTATGTGTTTCCTCTTGTTAGGGTATGAAGCAGACCATTCAGTGTCTGCAGGACCAGCTCAACCTGCTGGCCATGGAGGCCCAGAAGGACTACACTGATCTGCACTCTGCCTCCAAATCTCTGCAGAAACCTCTACAGGTCCTGCAGGAGAACATCAGCAGGTGAGTCACACTAAAAGGTTTTCCTTTTACTTCCAGAGCTACAAACACAAATCAGATTAAGTGGTCAAACATCATAATTCCCTGCTCCAAAATCTAAAAAAAGAATTGCAAGTTTTGTTTTTGCTTTGTTTTTTTATTTACCGAATCATGTTAAAGAATGATCGACCACTAAAAGTTTGTGGTATTCATTTCTTTCACGTTGTCCCCATCTTGCAGTGGTTGCAGTACAGTGGAGCGTCAGGCCTTGGCACAGGCGGACATCCTCTCGTCCACCTCCTCCTCTCTAGCCTCCTCTCTGCGTCTGAATGCTGACGAGAGCCAGCAGACGCTGGAAGAGATGACGGGCTGCTGCTCCCATCTCCACAGCTCTGTGTCCGGTACCGAACTCATCATTTCTTCAGTTATCATTTAAACCTTGAAGCTGCATACGTTCACTGTACTTCAGTGTTGATGCTGACGATTTGTGACTGCAGGTCTGGTCGAGCGTGACCTCCATTGGAGCTCCAGAGCCAGGGAGCACGCAGAGACGCAAACCCAGCAACACCTGTCCCTGATGGGGACGATTTCTACTGAAGCTCAGACCCTCCATCAGGTAAAAAAAATACCCTCTGCTTTTTTGTCTTTATAGTTTTATTTGTACTTGAAGGTTTTCAGGGTTTATGGTTGAGGTTTCACTGGATCATAACAAACTGCAGCTTTAATCCTTCATCTTTTTTCATAAGAACGTCGAGATGCACTGCACTGAACAGCTCCGAACAGCCAAGGTGGAGCTGACCGGTCGGCACGAGGAAGTGAAGCAGGCTCTGATTGCTGTGCAGAACCGGACCTCCCTGGATCAGAATGTCCTGGAACAACAGCAGGCTGAGCTACAGGACCATGTGGAGACTAGCCAACAGCTTGTCCACGGCTTCCTGCAGGAAGAGCTGCAGCAGGATGTTCCCACCGGTATGTGATTTAACCTGGGTGTCTTTTCTGGTGGAATACTACACTTTTGTTTTTGTTGTGCTACGTATCGTGTATTGTCTTCAAGTCCTTCACCTGTCCAGGTCATAAACCAGCTCTGTTGTTGCCTTCAGGTACAACCCCTCAGCGCCGGGAGTTTGTGTATCCCAGGCAGCTGATAAAGTCGCGGAGCCGCTGCGAGCTGCTGGAGAGCCTGAAGAGGCAACATGAGCAGCTGCAGGCCGCCATGGAGGAGGAGGAAGAGGAGGAGCTGGAGGAGGACGATGACAAACACAGCCAAGTTGACCACGTATGTTTACTTGTATTTTCTATTTTCGTCACTTGTCTATAATATGACAGTGCCTATTGTTGGAAAAGGGACGCTTCCTCCAGTAACCAAGTTCACATAACCATTATGTTATTACCGTTATTTTGTTTACTGTTTTATTACACTGTCACTTGAGCTGAACTCAAACAATGGCACCTGCTGGCTGGAATATTGTTAGCTTGCTGATTTTCATTTTCTTTTTTCTTGTATTTGTATCATATCTGCTCCATTTTCACTTTGTTCCTCTTCATTGTGTCTAGGACTCTCTGGAGGATGAGCTGAGTACTTGTAATGAAAGCTTAGCCACAGAGCCGTCCTTCATCGACGAGAACCTCGTCTTCAATGAGAGCAAACGCGTTCCCTTCTTCAAGGTGAGCGGCAAAAATATTGAATGTGATTTTTAATTAAAGGTTTAAAAATATCTGGAAGCTTTACATAGGGAGGGGTAGTAACTGACCTTGTGTTTTGCTAACAATAGCTAACTTAACATTTAACTATATATGTTGCTTTTATCTTTTTTATCATAATAAATATTTGGTTGTCTGAATGTAGATGAGCCAAAGTTATTATAGTTAACTAAACTAATTTAAGGTTTATTTAACTTAAATAAAAAAAAAAACAAATGAAAAATAAAAAACTCTGAGATGAGCCTGGCAAATAGCATATTTAAGTACATTAAAGTACAGAAAGTTGACTGAGGTTCTGACTGAGGCTTTCTCACCTGTTAGTGCACAGAGCAAAAAGGGGGCGGGACTGTCAATCAGGCCAGTGGGGTCCGCCACTGCAGTTTAGCCTGAGCAGATACAATGTAGATTTGAGGCCAGGTCGTGCTGCAGAGTATCTGCTCTGTGCTTGGATGAGAGCAGGTGTTACAGTCAGCTTAAAGACTGTCAGGTCAGAGTAGATTTATGACGACAGCTTGATACCTCCTGCGGGTCCTGGTTCTGGGTCAAACCCTCATTTACCAGGAATACTGGGCTTCCATAGGAATGATCAGCTTCCATAGGAATGCTCAGCCAAACTTTTACTGTGTATGAATTAAAAACAGGTCTATATTCTTGTCATTTCTCTTTTCCAGCAAAAGAAGGGCGGTAAGAAGGAGTCAAAGATCCCTGCCAGGTCAAAAGCATCAGAAAACGAAGCTGCGCTGACACCTCAGAAATCCAGACTGCCACTCCGCTGTCAGAACTAAAACAGTTTATTTAACAGTTTAAACTATGTTATTACTGTCTCACATACTTTTTAATCATTTTGTCTTCTAAATGTTAGAAAGTTGTCTCATGAACTTTCACTTGCATTAGTATCAGAAGTGTCTCGACATTTTCAAGTTGCTTGTAAAATTAAAGAGATTTATACTTGTTTTATACTTTTGTTAATTGTTTTTAATTCCAGCAGATGCACCTTGAGAGGAATACAGTGATATACTATTTATTGTGAGAGGGTTTATCCTCTTTGTCCAAAATGAGGAACTAAAAGGATTTGGTGAAGCAACAGGATCTGCCCCAATACCCACCCTCTTCTCACTGCTAAAGTACAGTGCTTTACTGACTGTGTGGAAGATTTTCAGCTTCTTGGGACACATTACAAACTGTCACCGATATTGTTTGAGACTGAAACAGCAGCGTTCTTCCATAACCCTCAGACTACTAATGAGAAAGCTTCAGGGGTCCCTGCATGGTGTAAAACAATTGAATGGTGTTAATTCATATTACATGAATTCATATTTGACATTAAATAAATGACACATGGATATGGGAGCACATGATTTACATTAAAGGTCCAGTATGTAACATTTATGTTCCCCAATAGTCTTCCTTAAGGCTAGTCAAGTTTGTCCATATACATTTCAACAAGAAGGCTTTTCAAAGTTGTTTTTAGTTTTTACATACAATAAAATCAGGGTATGTCATAAAGAAAGGTTTGCTTTAAGGGATGATGTTTTGAATTGTGGCCCTTTACATAGTCTGCAAGAATGAACACTTCTCTAGTTAATAACACCAGGTTGGAGAAACTTTATTAAACCAGTGTGTAAGCAATTAATGGGATTTCATTTTAAAAACTTTTTGACAGAATGTAGGGCTGTATTAACAAAAGCTGTGTTTATGTAGAGCCGCATTCATAGAAATAACAGTAGTTATGGGTAAATATGCACATTATATTTACATAAGAGTTGAAGCATCCTTCTCGCTATTGTCTTAACTGTAATATAATATGTAATTATTGTCACAAAGTCAGTTTCTACATGGTCAAAAACCGCCTCGTGATGTCAGCTAAAAATTATGTGTAGTTCAAAGTACGAAGGAAGTTTTCTTTACTTTCGGTTTCTACTGGTGTAACGATTGATAACGTCTCCCCAATCAAATAGGGTCCGCTGGTGACGCCCATGCTAACTGGAAAATTTCCTGCCAAAAGTCAAAACTTGCCTATCGAAATATAATACCTAACAGTATATCCTTAACCGGAATACTGAGTGTGCGTTCGGTTTTTGGGGGTCTTTATTTTATTTTTCTTTCCAAGTTAAAACAAGTGAGTCGCTGAAGGGAGTCGCTCCGGGTAGCTAGCTAACATCCATATATAGCTAGCTAACGTTCATATAGCTGGCTAACGTTACTGCCTTCACGCTTCGAAGGACGCGTGTAATTTCGACAATATACACGGTACATTGTTGCTAGATTTATAAGAGCTAGCTGTGGTAGTAAGTCAATGCTGTTTGTGATATGAGTTATGGATTAAAACTAAGAACAAAATATTCGAATTAAGGTCAGGCACTGACGAGAACGCCTACAATCTGCGGGGACCTCGTTCTTCACGGTACACTTTTTTCTGTTGCGTCAGAAGAACAAGGAAGAGAAGGGTGTGGACGCATTTTCACCGCGCTGCGAGCTAACAGTCGACATTTTGTGTGTAATGACGGTCGGAATTATTTCTGTCCTTTGCTGATCAGTGGACATGGAGAAACAGTCTGGGTTTTGGTTCCTGACAGTGGGGCTTCTGGCGGTGCTGAACTCTGCTCTGGCCGAAGTTAGATACGTTGCGGTTGGTGGTAACGTAGACCTGAGGCCTCCTTTCACTGGAGTTATCACCAACATCCTGTGGAAACACAATGGTAATCTGCTGGCAGAGTGGGCGAAGGGTGAAGCTGATTTGACTTACTTCATCCCGTTTCAAGGCCACACAACCCTGGACATAACCAGTGGACGTTTGGAAGTCAGAAACATGAATATCACTCACACAGGTCTGTACACAGTGGACATCAACAACAAGGTCCAGGATCAGCGTTATGATGTTAAAGTGATAGAGGAAGTTCCCAAACCTTCCATAATCATCAAACCACTGACATGTTCCTCTGCTTCTACCAACTGCACGCTGACCTGTGGTGAAGAAACTAAAAAGGCTGAACCTGTCACCTACAGCTGGAAGAGGGACAACGAGGAATGGCTGCAGTCGATGAAGGAGAAGGACATGCTCATCATCAAGACTGAGATAGCATATGTTAAAACATTCACCTGCCGGATGAAGAACCCAGTCAGTGAGAAAGAAAGTGAACCCAAAGACAATCCGTTGTTCTCAGAGAAGGAGCCTGATGACCCTAACAGTGGTTCGGTTGCGATTATCGTCTCTGTCATTGTAACCTTGGTAGTAGTGGCGGCTGGGGCTGTGGCATATTTCAAGCGAGCCACAATCATGAAGTTATACAATCGATTTCGAAGTGGAAACGTTACTCAGTCTGGAAATGGAAATCCGCCTGCTGACAATCCAAACTCAGGGACTGAAGCGGGAAATACCGACGCCCTCCTACACAAAAAGCCTGATGGGGATGCTAACCCTGCATGAACTTGTGGAACTTTTGTCTCCTGAGAACAGGATCAGATCTGCACTCTGGTGCCCCTGTCCACAGCTACTTCTGTCCATTTTTTTAATGTTTTTTAGCATTCAGCTGTGTACATCATGGACTGTTACTTGCAGCAGAGAATGTCCTCGAGGAACAGTAGAGTTGGTGTGTAGGTTATAACTAATGGGACTGAGTGGTATGGATACTTCAGGTGAAAAGGGAGGCTGGATGGATGGACAGATCTTTTTATTGCATTGTACAGCAAAACAACCTGCCTTTTATTGTCCTTTCAGCATTTGATTTCACAGTATTACACCAATCCTATATATGCAATATGCCAACCATGTAGAATATGAAATTGCTGCCCACCTATTTAAAAAAATAACATAAATAAATTGAATGTGTGTGTATACAGTTTCCCACGTAATCTTGTGTTGATGGGCTAGATGAAGTACTGATCACAGAGAAAAAATGCTTAACTTGAGAAGACAACATTGGCACTCTGCTCTTAATGTTTTTATTTTGCTTCAGCTACAAAGTGGTGAAGAGCCAGATTAATGAAATGTGTATATACAATATAAACATGCTTTTCTTTTTACTGATGTATTTAAGTGCATGTTTGGCTGTGTCAGCATTTTGAATGTCTCTGTATGTGATGAGCAATCTCGGATCAGTGTACTCAAAGTTATTTGGTATCATATTTTTGTACATTGGCTGGTGTGATCGTGTGGTTTCTGTCATATAGTCTTCCTGTTTAGTTCAGATAGAGATACGTATTCATGCCACTATTTTTAATTTATTTTAAATAGAATTTCAAAGTGCTGACTGGCGTATGATTTGTTTTTACAAAGTGCCTTTTAAATAAACCGACCCGCCACTAAACAGACTGGCCTTGTCTCGTTATTTTCCATGAGTATGAACTTTGTTCGAACGACGCAGGGTTGAAGCGAAGCCGGAAGTACGCGCGGATGACGCTCTCGTTCCTTCCTGCCGCGGTGGCGATGCTAAAGCAGAGAGCCGCCTGACCGCCCTGCCTGGGATGGATTTAGAAGAAGCTTTTAAAGTTGTCGGCGAGTTTGGACCCTACCAGAAGCGGGCGGTGGCTGTCCTTGTTCTGACACAGGTTAGTTGGTGTATTTGAAAGTATCTGTTTTAGACAACCGCGGAAAGCGTCCCCTGCAATAACGTTGCAGACGGAGACGTAACGTTAGTACGGAGGTATCGCTACGTGGCTTTCAGCCTCTGCCGGAGGGCTTCCTAAGAGTTTGACTGCGGACTTACAGAATAACATCAATGTCGGCGTGAGTGTTCTCACGTTTTAACGTTGGAACTGTCATCGCTATCGTTAGATACGAACGCAGCAAGTGCACTTTCTACCGGGAACTTTACACCAGACTTCCTTTTAAAAACGGAAAGAATGTTGTTGCCATGTTGATGGGCAAGCTTACAAATAAGATGGGCCACAATTCAAATCTTTTTACACATCTATACGAGTTTCACTGTAATTCGGTATACCATAGAAGTCTCGTTTAGACATAAATGAATCGTAGTGAACCTTTCATTCCTGCTTCTCTTATTGGCTGAAATAACATCCCCTGCGCGGATTCCTGCATTGACCAGCACTGTCAGACTAGTATTTTTACAATAATTTAAATGATATAGCTCATAGGTATGTCAAACGCATGCCGAATTAATTACAACATCCCATGTATTTCTAAATCGGTTTAAGCAATTTCCCACTTGTTCTAAATTGTCACAAATAACGAATGTAATCCCAAACGGCCGCATCTTTAAATGAAGTTTGTCTCATAGGGTTAAGCTAACTCCCGCTCTAGCTAGCTAGGAACGTTAGTGGATGATGCTGTTATTGACGTTGTGTGGGTTTGATATGTTCTGTATTTGTTTGCTATCTTTCTTAATAAACACCACCGAATCTCATTTATGGACTTATCCTCCGCATTTCTTTGGTTTCATAATTAGTTTAAAATGAAGTTAAACATAAAGTAGCAGGGTCTTTAAAACCTGTTGAGTCACTCAGAGTCATTTGAAAGGACTCCCTGGGGCTCAGTATCCTGGCTGGGTACATGTCTTACTAATATTACATCATAAAGACAGTTCTGCTACACATTGTCAACACTTAAGAAGAAGGGTAGAACCATGTACAAGCCTCATGTTGGCCTTTGATCCAAAACAAGTTAATAATGCAGTGAAGGGTTAGAACATCCTCCACTAGAAGGATACAGAACATCTACGTCAGCTGGAAAATGTATTTGCCGGGTTTGCAGAGTGGTCAGACGTACACACTGATAGCTGCTGTAGTGGTGATGTCAGTACTTCTAATAGAACCGTCTCTGTGTGTTTTCAGGTGTACATGGCCTGTCAGTCCATGCTGATCGTTCTGGTTGGATCTACGCCAGAGTACCGCATCGAGCAGCAGGACGGCGTCCCACCCGGCCAGCAGGAGCTCCTCCAACGTGTCGTCTTTACAGAGGACATCGACACCATAGTGACAGAGGTGAGGGAGCCAGAGGCTGTGTGTATTTACATTTTCACCCAGCCAAGGCCTCTGATTCAGCATGTGTGCTCGTTTGCATGAATGAAGCTGAATGAAGTCCACAAATAAGGCTGTCTGTCACTGTCTCTGTGTTCCCCAGTGGTTTCTCGTCAAGCAGCAGGCTTACAAGGTCAGTCTAGCTGGATCGCTGTTCTTCGCCGGGCTTCTGGTCGGGAACATCGTCTTTGGGCCGCTGTCTGACAGGATTGGTAGGAGACCTGTCTACTTGACAGGTGAGAAAAACCACGGGCAACGTATTCACAGGTCTTAAAATGTCTTCTAGTGTAAAATACAATAATCAGAATTTTAAGTTTTAAAATATCTTAAAAAGTCCTAAATATCATTTTTACAGATCTTTAAAATTTATTAGATTAATTAAGTTAACATTACGTGTATAACGTTGCATTTGAACATGGTAATACTGTTTCTA
This sequence comes from Dicentrarchus labrax, assembly GCF_905237075.1. Lineage (NCBI taxonomy): Eukaryota > Metazoa > Chordata > Actinopteri > Moronidae > Dicentrarchus > Dicentrarchus labrax. The sequence continues at coordinate 23,553,811 of NW_026136702.1, forward strand.
AAAACACATTTAAAAGTGTGGCCGCTTTTAAATGTGTTTTTAGAAACAGTATTGCTCATGCTGTTACAAGTACAAAACCAACCCAACATGGAACCAATAGCCATTTTCCATCATATCGTGCCAGTAAGGACATACAAATATGTCTTTATGGTTCTTATGGTCTTAAGAAGGTCTTTAAAAAGGTTTAACCTGCTGAAAGCTGCAGAAACCCTACACAGACCTTATAGGACAGATTTGTCTCAGTGAAGTTGTCCCGGAGAGTTTGTCCTGTTTGTGTTGTTTGTCTTGTAAACACTGGAAATTTGAGTCCTGATTCAGAAATCTAGAACATTTAAAGGAAGAATTTAAGAAATACTGGTTTAGTCCTGGTTTAGAAATTTTAATTTCCCAGCTGTTAACAAAGCACCAATTATGTGAGTTTATACCTGGAGTCTACTTTATAGAAAATAAACACAGATTTTGTCGTTCACAACCTCTGACATATTGTGCTGACCTTGATAAGCACATCAGATATGATATAGTGGTGATGGGATTTCATTATAGTAACTCAGCGTTTCCACTATCGCCTACATTTATTCAGTCAGTGTGCCGGAGACTCGTTTTTTACTGCCCCAGCAATCCCATAAATCCCTCATCAAGATTATTCCAATAAATTCTATGCAGTGAGGTATTCATACTGTATTTTGAATTTGGGAAAAACAGAGCACTAGTTTTGGATCGGTGCTCTGAGTTGAAGTATCGGGACTGAGGTTGGATTAGTATATTCCTGATTTTAAAGAAATTATAAATGTACTGTCGAGAACATGTTAGCTAACAGTTTTTTGTCATCAGCTAGGTGCTTAAAGCGACATTATGTAACTTTTCTACCTTAAAATAACAGCGCCCATGCTACGCTGAGTTGTAATACAGTGAATGCCTCTGTCATTCCCGCTCTGCACCCCAAATGACTGTTCTTGCACTATGGAGCCTTTGTGTCCGGGTTGGGACAAGTGCTTAACACTTTACGGCATAAAGTCACACCACCAACTATGTCAGGGATTTTGGTGAAACTGGATCATATTATATGGAGATACTGTTTACTGGTTTTCCCTCTGATGTCCTCCAGCTGCTCTGCCTCAACTCTCTGTGATTTACGGAGTTTCCTGACCGACAATGAAGTAGTTGCTGTTGGCTTGTTAGCTCAGCCATACTGCTGGGTGCTGAGAGTACCCAGGGAGGGTTTGTGTTTACATTGGTAACACTGACACTGGGGGCGGCATTGACACTGGTGTTATGCCAGATCAGAGCCTGTTGAGCGGGCAGTGTAATCGGACTCAGTAGCTTATATGGACATTGTTATTGTTTGAGGCGGAAAGACCTCAGAGGATGAGGGAAGGAAGCTACGAAGAGAAAGGAGAGCGTGATCCAACAAGAAGCTGCCAAACAGGAGTCAGTCTGAGACTGGCTTTTAGTTGTTGGCAAGAGCGTGGTGAAATAAAAGGCTGCAGAAAGACGGCGAGCTGGCCTTCTAGCTGTCAGTAATATTAGCTAGCTTGCTATGTCTTGTGTCTCGGTCTGAGAAGTAGTGCCCAGTAATAGAAAAGTCGGTAGCCTTTGCTCAGTTGCGACACCTCTGTTCAGGAGAAGACTGCATCTAGTGTCGCGACCACCATGCACAAGTATAAATAGTTACGGCGCTCCTGTGACGTCACATTGTCGCGCGACATGTCGAGAACGGCGAGTATACCGAGCGCTTCACGTGTCCTATGCCGTGGCAAGTGTGTGGCCGGCGGGGGGCCCCCCTCCCTGCAGCTGTAAAATGAGATCGGCATAAGCTTTGTGACTGTGTGAATACTGTTCACAGTAATACAGAGCACGCTATCCAGTTCAGCTAGACTAATTTCCCTGAAGTTAATTACTGAAGCGACTCTTTACAGCGGTGCAGTAAATACACTTAACATTGACTAGACTCCCAACCTTTTTCCTTCAGGGACCCCTGACTCAGTGCCTTTTTATATGGATATTTCATATTGTATTCAACACATATAGAACAATTGATAAACTGTACAATGAGCCCGAATAGAGAACACAATAACAGCATGAAATATGTGTAAAACAAGCAATTTGGATGAATTAATTTGTATTATTTTGTGTGAATACTGTAATAGAGATTAGTTCTGCTATTTTTTTTATACAATACTATTTTTAGCAATCATCCCTACTTCATCTTTTTTCTTCTCCTGATACTTGGCTGTTGTTATAATGCAGGATGAGACTGTTCATCAGAAGCTGAAGGCTCTGTGAATATAGCTTGTGTTCAGTGTTTCCATCTCTAATCATAATTTAAACTTTAAAAATAAGAATTTCATTTGTTTTTCTTCACATAAATGAATGGAATTCTGACATATACACTGTGTATATTTTTTATGTTTTCTTACACCCCTTAAAATCAAAAAGGTCTCACGACCCCCCCATGATACTTTGGCGACCCAAGGTCTATAAACATGAAGAACTCAGAAATGATAATACAATTCCCCAGTCCCATATCAGCCTCCCCCCTCTGTGGTTTTAGACAGACAAACTCATGAATGACTTTTTTATGCCACTGTGTTTGAAGGCGGTTTGAATGTTCCAAGCGGAGCTGTTGATGACAGCTTGGTTTCACGCTGCATGCAGAGACATGGAAAAAGACCATTAAACAGAACGGTGTTCTCTGCCTCTCTGTCTCTTTTATCTTCCCTCCAGGTCTGTTTTTTGAGGTGGTCTTTGGTTATGTGACTGCCTTCGCACCCAGCTATGAGGTCTTCGCCGTGTCTCGTCTCTTAGTGGGGCTGATGAACGGCGGCATCGGGCTTGTCTGCTTCGTCCTCACTCAGGAGTACGTGGGCAAGTCCTACTGGGCCATGACTGGTAAGACAATCCTGTCCTACATGAATTTATATGATTATTTGCCGACTATAGGTCTTAGTGTTATGGTAAAGCTAGCAGGGACTTTTGGTTGTGTCAGGATGTAGTTGTGGGTGTGGGCTTGAAAAGTTCCCATGGCTGTTTAGTAATCAAACATGAGATTTTGACATTACAATGTGGTCACTTTAACCACACCCTGCTGATCCTCTTGGACTGAGTTTGTATTTATTTTTTTCTCCAGGGACGTTGACCAGTATGTCTTTTGCGGTCGGCATCGCTCTGTTTGGAGCTCTGGGCTACTTCATCCAGCCGTGGAGGAACCTGGCCACAGCGGCCAACTCGTCCGGTGTCCTTTTCTTCCTGCTGTCTGTGTGAGTACAAACCTCAGAGAGGCAAGCCACCGCCCGCATCCATCTAAAACAAAAACAAATCTACTGGTGCCTTTAAGAAACATTTCTCCTCAGGGGTGACTTTAATACAGTAGAGCCCAACCCTCATTGGATTTTTGAAACGATACCAATTTTAGAGGCCAAAATTCACTGATGTTGGCTGATATTGTGAATTTTTGAGCACACACACTACTACACACTACTACACACATAGATAAGACACAGAAGATAATCAAATCCATAGAATAAGATAAAATCATTTATAATTACATACATTTTGCATCACAAGCTGTAATCTCTCCTCTGGTCTCCTTTCCTCCAGCACTCTTCCAGAATCTCCTCGTTGGCTGTATTCTCAGGGTCAGACAAGGCAAGCTGAGGAGGTAAATATATTGATACAACAGTGCCGAGTTTGTTTTAGCTGTACTTGTATCAGTATGAGAGGGCTGTGGCAGCCAAAAGCCTGTTTGAGGGAAATATCAGTGTAAAACAATAACGACTGATTAGTTGTTATTAAACTATTTATTATTGGGCAGATATTTCGACTTGTCGATCATTTTTGAGTCATTTTTTATGAAAAAAAAAATATTTTCTGATTTTCTTGTCCTCTTTGACAGTAAACTAGACATTTGAGGGCATCTCCTTGGGCTTTGGGACATTTTATGGGCCAAACATTAACCGATCAATCGAGAAAATGATTGACAGACTATCAGTCACTTTTTTTTTCTTTAAATGGACTTAAGTTTCTGAAATAAGATTACATTTTATTTTTTTCTCTGCCTCTTCTTTCAAGAGAATTAATTTGAGTCTTCCTCGACCTCACTGTAAAATGGCATTGAGCCAGCCTGTGTCACGGTTACCAGTCAACAACCTAACACTGAGTAACTTAATTAGGAAGCTCTATCTTGTCTTAATAGGTTCTGCGCTACATGGCTCTGAGGAACGGCAACGCTGCCAACAACCTGATGCTGCAACGTGTCGGTGCTGCTAAACCCGGTAACCATGTCAACAAGGGCGCGGGTGTCCTGCAGCTGGTGATCCATCCGGTCCTCCGTCTGAGGACCATGGTGCTCATGTATGTCTGGTGAGTATACCACCACAGAAGAAGTGTTAGTGCAGCTGCTTAAGCTCAAAGCTGCTTAAACAGGCTCATTAACACAGGGTTGTTGGTTCAAATCTGGCTGCCACAGGCTCAAATCAGAGCTATTACTGCTACTTCTTCTTTAACTACAGTATTTCTACTACGAATATGGCTACTTCTATCATTTCACTTTTATCATTACTGCCAGAACTGCTAATGAAACTGCTGCTCATACTGAAACTACCTTTGCAACTGTTAGCCCACCACTGCTAATATCTCTGCTTAACTTGTGTCCCCAAAGGTACTGTCAAAGATTTATGTGCTATTTTAAATGAATTCAGAGGTACTTTCTGCCGTTCATACATGCGTAAAAATCATCTTTAGAAAATTTTCTTTTGTACATTTCTGTGGTCTCGACAGCTATTGGATGGATTGCCACAGCATTTTGATTCATGTTCGTATTGTAATATCTCACAAATATCTTGAATATTGTTGGACAGAGCGGGCTGAAGCAGTAATCTAATGTACAAATGCTTGGTTGGTTTAGTATCTACAAATGATCTTACTTACTTTACAGCTGAATGTCTGGGTTTTATTGTAAATGGAATCCCAAAAATGGTGCATATTCCATCCTCCGATCTGTCTGAGGTTATAAATCGATTGTAAGAATTAGCGTTTGAGAGTTTCTAAAAGTTCAGTATATTTTTTTTAAAAAGTGGACGGATGATAGCTGACATGTATTAAGTAGTCTTGGAATTGAACATGCTTTATAACAACGGATTTGGGTTGGCCATAGTGATCTGTGATGTTCACAACAAAAACTATAATACTTTCAAGCACTCTGTATCTAGAGCACTAAAACTTTTTGTCTGACACCAACCTCTTGCCAGTTTTACACCTACTTTATTACAGCTGCTACAGAGCTTTTAGGCTGAACTGGTTTTAACACGAAAAGGTTTTTTTCTTTCTCTCTTTTATTTGAAGAGAAGACCTGATTGGATCGTACTGGTTTATTCTGCTGCCAGAGGACCCTGTTGATCAGAGTTTACAGTAAACAAGCAGGTTTCTGAAAACAGAAAAGGAAGATAAATGTCAGAGCTGCTGAGTAGGCTGCAGATCTGTTATTACCTGACACAAATTCTTTTTTTTAACCCTTTTCAAAGCCTTTTTTCAAATCACAATTCTGGATTAATATAATTGATCTATGTTCATTATCATAGCCACTTACCTGCTCTCTGTGTGTGTGTGTGTGTGTGTGTGTGTGTGTGTGTGTGTGTCACAGTGTGTGTGTCACAGTGTGTGAGAGACTTTGACAGTACCTTTGGGGACACATTTCAGACTGAAGAGCATTTAACATAAGATGTACCTCTATTGATCAGCGCAGGGGAATTCAGTACAAAGAATAAAGAACATATTATAAAATAGGAATAATATATACAATAGATACAATTGAATTAACCTGTGTGTATGTACATTGTACATGTGCAGTGTTTCTAAAAGTATTCTTTGTGTATGTACATGTGCACTATCTGTGCTGTGATTGACAGTTTAAGTGCTAAGTGCTTTCCACACCGTCCAATTCAGTCTCACCACCGAGCTGGCCTTCCTCGCCAGCTGGCCTGGTTCGTCAGTGTGGTGGGATTTAGGTTTTTCCTGACGGAGAAATGAACAAATGAACATGATTCAACAAGCAGTGAAGTCTATTTAATGACTCAGGATAATAAAGTAACAGTCAGTCTATCTTAGCTGGGAGGACAGAGCTGATGTTGCAGGTCTGACAAAGAGGTGCGGACACAAAGTTGTACTGAAAAAGATTCTGTCCCATCAAATGTATCATACAAAAGGGAATCAGTGTACTTTAGGTCACATGTGTACTGAGAAGAAAAATGCAGAATAATGCATGATAATAGAAAACACACTGAAATGATCATTTAAGCTTTAACACAAGTTTCGATACCATTTCCCCAGCACACCACAGCGAAGAAGACGACACTGGTAGAACTCGTAGCAGCCTAGAGCACACATTGAAGGGCCTGAGCCTCCTTAATTGGGGACGGCTTATCCAATTCGGGACGAAAGCCATGTCATCCAATTAGAAAAAAGCAGGTTTTTGGGTCAGTGGTTAAGGCCTAGGGGTAGTTTAGGGTTAAGGTTAGGCCATTAGGGCTTATGGTTAAGTTAAAATTTCCAGGAGTTGAATGTAAGAAGTTAAACATAATGTCCTTAAACCTGACATAAGTATACGTGTGTGTTGCAGGTATGCATGCAGTCTGGTGTACTACGGTCTGACTCTGGGGGCCAGCGACACGTCTGGTAGCCGTTATGTGAACGTAGCCATGTACGGCCTGGTGGAGCTGCCCGCCTATCCGCTCTGCATATACTTCATCAACAAACACTGGTGAGACACACACAACAATACACACTGTTCAGTTCAGTAACACAGTACAATTATGAACTTTATTTATATAGTTGCTTTACAAAGGAAAAAAAAAAAGCCGATAAAAAGACAATAAGGAATATGAGCACAGAGATAATAAAACAGAATGAGTAAGAACAAATAAATAGGAATGAAAACAACAAAAATGTCCAAAAGCTTGCACAAAAAGAAAAGTTTTGGTGGGGTGGTGGTTCCCCTATTTAAAAAGGGGGACCAGAGGGTGTGTGCAAACTACAGAGGCATCACACTACTCAGCATCCCTGGGAAAGTTTACTCTAAGGTGCTGGAAAGGGGGGTCCGGTTGAGTGTCGAACCTCTGTGCGGGTTCCGTCCTGGTCGTGGAACAACAGACCAACTCTTTACTCTTTCAGGTGTCCTGGAAGGGGCCTGGGAGTATGCCAGTCCGGTCTACATGTGCTTTGTGGATTTGGAGAATGTAATGACCGGGTTCCCCAGGATAACCTGTGGGAAGTGCTGCGGGAGTATGGGGTGAGGGGGCCACTTTCCAGGGCCATCCAATCTCTGTATTTCCAAAGCGAGAGTTGTGTCAAGATTCTTGGTCGTAAGTCGGAGTCGTTTCCAGTGGGCGTTGGCCTCCGCCAGGGCTGCACTTTGTCACCAATCCTGTTCATGACTTTCAGGACAGGAAATCGAGGCGTAGTCGTGGGGGAGGGGGGATGTTGCAGTTTGGTGGGCTGAAGATTGCATCGCTGCTTTTTGCGGATGATGTAGTCCTGATGGCATCATCGGCCTGTGACCTTCAGCACTCACTGGATCGGTTCGCAGCTGAGTGTCAAGCGGCTGGGATGAGGATCAGCACTTCTAAATCAGAGGCCATGGTTCTCAGCAGGAAACCGGTGTCTACTTGTCTACTCCGGGTAGGGAGTGAGTCCTTACCCCAAGTGAACGAGTTCAAGTACCTCAGGGTTTTGTTCACGATTGAGGGTAGAATGGAGCAGGAGATTGGCCAGAGAATCGGGGCAGCAGGGGCGGTATTGCGGTCCCTTTATCGAACAGTTGGCACAAAAAGAGAGTTGAGCCGAAAGGCGAAGCTCTCGATCTACCGGTCGATCTTTGTTCCTACCCTCACCTATGGTCATGAGAGATGGGTCATGACCAAAAGAACGAGATCCCGGGTACAAGCGGCCGAAATGGGTTTCCTCAGGAGGGTGGCCGGCGTCTCCGGAGAGGGTGAGAAGTTTGGATATCTTCGAGGGACTCGGAGTAGAGCCGCTTCTCCTTTGCGTCGAAAGGAGCCAGCTTAGATGGTTCGGGCATCTGATGAGGATGCCTCCAGGGTGCCTCCCGAGGGAGGTGTTCCTGGCACGTCCAGCTGGGAGGAGGCAACGGGGCAGTCTGAGGACCAGGTGGAGGGATTATAGCTCAACACTGGCCTGGGAACGCCTCGGGATCCCCCAGTCAGAGTTGGCCCATGTGGCCAGGGAAAGGGAAGTTTGGGGTCCCCTGCTGGACTATCTACCCCCCGTGACCCGATCCCGGATATGCGGATGAATATGAGATGAGAGAGATAAAGGGATAATAAATCAGAAATAGATGTGGGAGCAAATCCGTTTAAATCTGTAAAATTAAGTTATACGATTTTTAAATCAATTTGAAATTTGACAGGGAGCCAGTGTAGGGAGGCAAGCACAGGGTGATGTGTTTATATTTCCTTGTCTCAGTAACGGGTCGGGCTGCAGCATTCTGTACCAGCTGGTGATGGTGAAGGGAGCCCTGGGTGATAGCCAAGTAAAGTGCTTTGCAGTAATCAGGCCTAGAGTAAGTACAAGCATTCAGCACTTTTTGCAGACCACCAGAGGATAAAAATGAATTTTTTCGACTTTAGTTGGATGAAACAGGATGGAACAACAACTTTGACTCTCTGGAGTTCTTTTAATTAATGTGCTGATGTGTACATGTAGATATAGCGGATAGCGATGTGAGGTGTTCTGGTTAAAGCCTGCACTGATGAGCTGTTGTGTGTGTTGTTGTGCAGGGCTGGCAGGAGGAAAAGCATGGCCAGTTTCCTGTGTCTGGCCGGATCCGCCTGCCTCTGCACCATGTTTATCCCCGAAAACACAGGTGAGACAGACAGTTAGGTAATAACACAACAAAATTAAATATATTTGTGATAAACAGCCTGGACCAAACATATAATACATTTCCCCACATTGTGTAATGAATTATTCCATATTGTAGTAGTTTTTACCAGTTGTAGTAATGTTTTTATGAATTGCATTTTGAACAAGCGGAAGCTTTTTGAGGGTCTTTTTGGGGAGCCCTGTCAAAAGACCACTGCTACCCTGCTAGAAATAAAAGCGTGAATGAGTTTTTCCAAGTCTGCATTTGACCTGAAGTCCCTGAGTTTGGCTTTATTTATAAGACAATAACAAGCTGATCTTGTCACTGCTTTTATGTGGCTATTTAGACTAAGATCACGGTCAGCTATAATGCCGAGGGAGGCACCACAGGCCATAATCAGTGTCTGATTCAATATTTGGGAGGTTTAATGTAGGTTAATTGTCAAAAATGTAAAGTGTACAGATGAAGACATCTATTTTGGCTGGTTATTCCATAACGCACCATATTATTACATTGTCATTGTAAAACTAAACCACCACAATATGTAATAATTGATTACGGAACACAGGGAAATGTATGTTGGTACAAACTCTACTAACTGTTCAAACGTGTGCCCACTTTTCTGTGATTCAAACCATCAAGTAAAAAAAGGAAGGAAGTGAAAAACTGAACTGAAAGCCTGGAACTAGCTGAGCTGTTCTGTGAGGCTGATTTCATCACATTACACAACTACAGTGTTAGCTAGTTGTTTTAAAACCTGCAGTGTGATCGCAGTGTGACAGAATAACTGTGAACTGATGAGGGGGAAAAACAAGCTGCTAGTCCCACATATTAATATTTCACATATTTAACCCATCTTATCTCATTCTTTTACATTTTTACCTAATGGTTTTGAGGAGCTCTTGTTTTAAGTGACCTGTAATGAATTCAACTTTAGATCAAGATGAGATTGGATTTAAAATCTACACTATCAGCAGCACATAGAGCCAACCGTTCAGGGGCTCAGAGCTGTAGTTTTGCGGTGACCCCTGGGAATGATTTATATTGGGAGTTTACCTAGCTTTCGCTGCCAAATGTGATGCATTATTGGGTTATATAGAAGTGAATGAAGTTATGGCAAAAGGTTTGATGAGCCGTCAGAGCTATCAGACAATCAGTTTCTACTGTGTAATGGTTCAAACTAATTCTTCAATTCATGTTCCAAAATGAGTTTGACATCCTGAATCCAGTCAAGCATTCAGTCCATGCCGTGTGCCTGATGGTCACGAAGTCACTTGTTCTCCTCAGCAGTATTTTTGGTGTTAAGTTAAGGGTGTTTATTTGTGTTTGCAGGGACCTTGCTGAGTGTCACGTCATTGGCGCTTCTGGGAAAACTGATGGTCAGTGCAGCATTCAACATTGCCTACGTTTACACCTCTGAACTCTACCCTACAGTAATCAGGTGAACTGACCACAGTCTGCATGTTGAATTATTCACACACATCACGCTGCCTGAAGCTGACCAGGTGGGCTTCAAGTGTGTCTTCTATATATGTAATGCAGTGAGAACCTTCAAGTGATGTTCAATATTCAAGTCAATGGTTTTCAGTTTTTTATGGGGGTATTTGTGTGCGTTTGTTCCAGGAACGCTGGTTTAGGAGTTTGCTCTATGTCGTGCAGAGTTGGAGGAATCCTTGCACCATTTGTTCCTTCCATGGTAAGAATAATCTGTATTTTAAGACTTAAAATATGATTATGACAGGTCTTAAACATTGATTGGATTAATGAAATTAATGTTACTTGTTTAATTTTTCTCATTTTTAAATGATCAATTTCATTGATCACGCTTTTTTTTTTTTTTTCTATTTTACTAGTATGGACGTAAAATAGGTTTTAAATCGCATTCATAGTTCTCTTAAAAACCCTTTAGTGTAACCTGTTGAAACCTGCAGAGACCCTGGTGTAGGTTCATAGCTAAACAACAGTACACATCTCCTCTTGAGAAAACTTGAGCCAACATCAGCGAGCACTTCATCTCAGATGTGAAGTGAAATTTAAAGAGCCATTCAGTAACCTATGACCGTTAGTAGGATCCAGAAGGAATGGATAGTGAACTTTCTGAGACTCCTGTATTTGTTCCAATGAAGAGAAAACATGGAATGTGAGCTTTTCTTATATCCAATGGGGATGCTGAGCTCACAGAATGATTGCCCTTCTCTTTCATTTCATTGAGGACGCTCATTAATCAACATTTCTGTAACTGTGTTATCCAGCTGGATAATTTTCAACTGCAGTCCTTTGGCAAGATGTTCTAACAACCAATAAAGGGGCATGTTGAACCAAAAGAATTGGGTACGATTTAGTGAATGAGAAAGATGAAATACTACTGTGGTGTTTCATGTTGAATGATGAAACCTCCTCAGCATGACTAATCAACCTGGAAAACATAATCAAGATTAGGCCCACTCGCTTGGGGTTTTTCCAGCTTTCAGCCACACCCCTACCTCACTCAGTGGATGGAGTTTCCCGGTTGCCGTGGAGATGGTTTTGTAAATAACGAGAAGGGTTGGTTTTTTGGGGTGTTTCCAAGGTCAAGAATGAACCTTCAGGTTCAATAATTTCTCAACATTTTAGTATCCCACATACCCCACTGACACTTCAGGGATTAATAAAAGACATTGTATACTTGTTTCAGAGTTGAGATTGTTTGAAAGAAATTAAGATCACAATGGCAGGAAATTCCCCTTTAATGGAGTGAAACTTGGACTGTTGACCCCAGTTAACCCTTGTGAGCAGCAGTTGTAACTTAAAGCTGAAGATACAGTGACACCTAGTGGTGGATTAGGTTACTTCAGCAAGATGTAGCAGCTAAAGCACAGGCACAAGTTTGAACCATAGCATCTGCTAACACAGCAAACAGATCTTTGACTTATACAACAGAAACAGCAACAGCTCCTACGATTAAACAGTATGTATTATATTGTTATCATTAAATGGAGGTGCACAGGAAAGTTAAACCAGTAAAACTGGAATATTCCTGTGGGCTTTGGTAGGTTGTTTACATCATGTGCTTAACTACTGTAGCTAATCAAATCTACTGTAGGTCATCTCCACATAGATTTCCATAAAATTGGGTCTCAAACAGTATTTATTTTTATTCTCTTTAAATTTTTAATGACAATTTAGTTTAGTTTTTATTTTAGTGTTTGAGCAGTTTATTCTTTCTCTGATGTGTGTGTGTGTGTGTGTGTGTGTGTGTGTGTGTGTGTGTGTGTGTGTGTGTGTGTGTGTGTTGCAGCGGGCTCTCCACACCTCCCTGCCCTTCACTGTGTTCTGTCTTAGCGGTCTGTCTGCAGGCTGTCTGGGCCTCCTGCTGCCTGAAACCCTCAACGGACCTACTGCAGAGACTCTGGAGGAGCTCAGCAGCCCGACCCACAGCCGAGTGCTGGAGAGCAAGGTGACACAGCACTGAGCTGATAGAGAGGCACACTAAAACCAAGTGTGAAAAAAAACAAAAACATTTGAGTTAACTGAAATAAAACTAGTTTGCCTAAAAAAAAATATCCCTGAAGCGATATTACATTACGTTAATATTTGTCAATACAAGCATTAGGAGGTGTTGCATACGTTTGAGACTGGGAAGTCTGCACGAATGTGAGTTTACAACAATTAAACAATAAAAACTAAACTGAAACAAAAATTAAAACAAAATAAAAATAAAAAATACAAAACTATAATGACTGATTGCAGTGTGAACATAGCAAGTAATCAGTGAGGCAATGATCTTACAGAAGATCTGGACAGGAAAATTAAATAAAAATAATGATGATGATGATAATGATAATAATAGCCTAATACAGTTAACGTCATCAAAGAGGGCACTTGTTAGGTCTGGGGCAAAAGGACAGAGGCGTTGGGGTCTATCGGTGCACATTCCAGTCCTGTAGTTTGTGCCAGATGATTAACTTCACACTCCAATCTTTTTTTTTTTTTTTTTTTTTACAATATTTTTATTGGGAGTTTTCAATTATAACAACCATTGCATATTAATGAAATAAAATGGTCAGTCTTGGCAGCAGATACAGTATATCATGAAAAGGCAAGTAAATAAAAACACAGTAATTAAACAGGTAAATATACAATGAGTGTAATTACAATGTGCCGAACTCTTCGTGTGTGTGTGTGTGTGTGTGTGTGTGTGTGTGTGTGTGTGTGTGTGTGTGTGTGTGTGTGTGTGTGTGTGTGTGTGTGTGTGTGTGTGTGTGTGTGTGTGTGTGTGTGTGTGTATGTATCTGTAGTGTGTGTGTGCAAAATCGCTTCCCATCCTTAGTCAATACACACACACACACACCAAGCAGACCAATCACAGTTGTGATTCATGGGAGGTGTGTGTCAGGCTACGGCAGCGATTGGACACAGAACCAAAACAGAACAGCACCACTTACCTTCATCTCCTATTATGATTTGCATTCTGCATCACTTTTTTTTGTTCTCTTCATTGGTCATAGCTCACTCTTCCTTTTGTTTTCCAGGCTCTTTTGTATGAAGATGAGGAATGGAAATCAAACCACAAATGAAGCCAGCGACCTCGTCTTTACTGCCGGAGCAGCTCTGAGCAGCGAGACAGATTGTCCACACCTCAGTCCTCATGGAACTGCTGCCTCAAAAGGGTGAACTGTCCCTTTAATTAACTTGAAGGACTGATCACTTTTATATCTGTGGACTGTGACAATTTAAATGCAGCAAGGACATAGATGCTGTCCAGAGCTTCAGGAAGAGGGCGTTGTTGACTGACGCGAAGGTTTGTTCTGTATGTAATTTTACAGAAAATCCAGACAGTTGATCCCCTGCCTTTTTATTTGATTTCCTGAATGTGGTCATGGTGTTTGTGCCTTACTTGGAGGTAGACATCGAGAGAGACAGTCACTATGTGACAGGGCAGATATGTGACTTGCATTACATTCCAGAGATTGCTGGGACGTTTGAAAATCAAACTCAAAAGTGGGACTGAACGGCTGGCTAAGCAAAAAAGGACAGCGTTCTGCTCCCGAGTTTATAAAATGGAGGTTATATGGATGAGTTATATGACATGCTAACTTTAAACATGTTAATATTCCTCAAAATACAGTTGAGTTACATGTTTAGGACCTCACTGAAATTCAGGATTAAATGTGCTCCACACCCAACCGTGAAATCTTTCTCTTGTGTCTCTGGCACATAGCTCTGTCACGTGCTGGTGTTAGCATACAGTGCTGTGTGTGTGCCCAGAGGCAAACCAGCATTGGAGACTGCCTCATCCAATACATGCTTACAGTTGCTAAGCGTATACTTGGGTGTAACATTAGCGGTTGATCTTGTAGTATTTTTATAAATGTACGTTAAAACCTTCTAGCTGGGGTTTGTTCTGTGTCTGACTCTGTGAAAGGTTACGGTACATGTTCAAACCTGTGACACTGAAACTAGATGCCCTGAACTTTAACCTGCTGATCCATTAGTACGCCATCATACAGGCTGTAGTTTCAGTTCAGTTTCAGATCTGACCATTGAGGCATTAAGTGTAAACCAGTGAGCTGTCAGCTATTGAGAGGAAGTTTGATTTAATCTGGCGGCAGAAAGGTGGAATTGTTCAAAAAAAGACTTTGGTTGGTTTATTTACACTTACTCACAGATACAGGGGGAAGTTTCAGGGGGAGTTTGTATGATAAAAGAAACAATGCATTTTCTGTTAGGGTATGATCTCCTGCCGGCTCTTGGGGACTTGCTGGTCGCTTTTGTTTATATTTGCTGGCCATGACAATCCACCACCACAATCCACTCTGATACAAGCTAAAATATGGGATCAGGAGTCAGCGAGTACGCATGTCTGTGTGACTCTGATTGGCTAACCCTGATATTCTTCAATCTATACGTTTGTGGCCTAACTACAGTGGTACTAGAGCATCCTTTTGAAGGAAGTACTGGCAGCTACAGGGGTGGGCACTAGGTGTGACAGCAAGAAACGTTGTGTTGGTTAAACAACAATGTCGCCTCCCGTAGAGGTTAGTGTAGATGCCAGTGAGTTAGTTTTTCTTCTCTGAAAGAAGAGCAAAGAACAGTGCTGAATAGTTTTCTCGATGGAAAAGATATTTTCACTCTTGGTGTGTTGATCTGATTGGTTAAAGTACGCCTGTGATAGACGGTGATAGTCAGATGGTTCATCCAGCCCTTTTTCAAACAATTTCCAACAAACACTTTCCAGATGGTTCTTTGTGTAACAAACCATCAGGTTAAACCAATCTAACCAACCCAAACCAGCGAAGGCAACCAGCATTAGCCAATCATGTTTTAGAGCCGTTTTGTCAATCTCATGAGGGTCTGGACAAAGTCAAGCACTTAAATTGGGTAGAAAAAGGCAGATACAACTTCAAACTAGTACAATCGTGTTACAGGGAACCTGATGTCAGTGCTCACCCACATACATTGTGTCCTAAATGATGAGTTTATCAGTTGTCCATCATCATCATCTGCCTACCTACATAGAAAACTCACTGGAGATCTGATGTATTTCTTAAACAGCCATGCAGCTCAAAGGGTTGCTGTACGTTTTGAAAGATCTTGTTATTCCAGTTGCTTTTTACGGAAGTTCTCCAGACCTGTATGAGCTCGATGAGATGGCCGCTTGAGATCACGGAAATTGAGACGGATGAGCACATTTAATCACATGGATTTAGTTTTCACAATGAATAATGATTCTCCAGACCAATCCTACATATTTCATGAGCTACCATGATTGTAATGCGCACTCCACAGTTATGAATGTCTAAAGACCAAATGCACCATCTCATTTAAATTCAAGGTAGAACTCTGACAGGTTAAATTATGGATGGATAAATAGCACTGCAGGTAGGAGGGAAAACATGTATTTTTGATTTTGGGATGAACTCTCCTGTTCAGCTGTATCATACTAGCAAAACTTTAGGACTAGAAACTCTAATTAAAATAACGATTGAATTTACTATTAAATGAACATCATGGAATACACGGCAGCTATTTAATCAGCTATTTAATAAATTAGTCAAAGCTTTAATCGTTTAATCATTGAGTCATGATCACGCAGCATTACAACCTGAAGGTCAGTCAGGAACTAATCCTTTATCTACTGTGTAGCAAAGATTTGTAGTTTGTGGGAGACAGTGGGACAAGTGTGGCATTTCACCCCCAACTGTGGGACCATTATGTTTATTGTTTATGTAGAAGAGGAAGAAGCCCTGCACACAGTGTGTGTACGGTGAAGCAAGAGGTGCTGGTAGCCGTAAGACAATTATATGGTGAGTTTAAAATAAACCACCAGAGGATGTGGTCATGATGGAGAACATTGCATCAACATTTGCATGAGAAAGTCAGGTTTTGCTCGACTCTCAGGCTCATGACAAGATCCAAGCTAATGCATAGAATAGAACACATTATTTAATAATGGGACCAACCTGTGTCAAACAGCAGAAATAGTCATCAGTCAAACTACCACTCTGGGCAAAACTTTTAAAAGTGCATTAAACCATTTGAACAAACCCTTCCTACCTTTTTGTGAAACTGAGCTTGAACTACAGCGGCTGTAACATCCCCCACAAGTTTTCCCTGCAACTAAAGATGTAAACACTTGACGAGCATTTTGCCTCCTGTGCCTTTAACTCTGAAGTGTTAAACTATATATTAGATATTATTGATATGTAATTAAAGATTAAGATATTAGAAAACAAATGTTGACTGAGATGTTTTATATGCCATCATTTTGTATTGTGTACAATCATGCTATTCCAATGTGTTCCATGAAGATATACTGTATGGGTCCTTAAAATGTTCAATGATCTATTTCTGTTAAAGGCAGTAAACGTTCCAACAGTGAATCCAGTTATTAGACGTCTCATTTTGTTCATCACGATCACACTCATGGAAAGAGTCTGTCTGCCTTTCTTCATTCTTCAGTTCAAATAGGAGCAACAGAAACAGCAACAGTGGATGTTTTGTTCTTTGTTTTTTTATTGAATTGAATGACCAAAAGGTACACTATCCATCCCAGTCATGTCAAATTATATTCATTTCGCTCAGTATCACTAGTCACAAATGTGCCTCAAGGGACTTCACATTCTGTCCAATATACAACACTGTCTATCGTTAGACCATTGATTCAGGTCAGGATGGATCTGGGAGGATGTCGAGCAACTTCAGGTGTTTCCAAACAGACCTGAGTCAAATGACCTCCTCTCCACCATGGAGACCTGGAAGAAGAATAAAAAACATACAAGAGGCAAAACTCAAACACACCATCAAACAGATGATAATGTAAGTGGTGGGCTGTTTCTAGAACAAAACCACAAACCTACAAAGCTATGACCAGAACCACTTCCTCTTTAGCTGTTGCTTTGCAGCAGCACTGAAGTTCAGTAAAACTGCTTAAACACTCTGTCTCTGATACACTTCTTTTGGTTCTGTTTAATTGCATTCACTGTCAGCAGCTTTTCTCTGCACAAAGGGAATATCTTCATAATAATTGTGTAATTGGAGCTCTTCAGAAAATCAAAAACTATTGGTGTGATTAGATGGAAATACTGTTGGCTGGCCCCACCCCCTGCCATATTTCCTCTATTTGTGACATCACACCAACGCGCAGTTAAGTAGTCTCAGTCTAACAGTGCAACTTTACCAAATCCAGAAGACGAGTAGCACCACTACGCAATCTAACGGCACCAGAAGGACACCAAAGGACCTGTGAAGAGGTGAGTCTGTGGTGACTTACAAAGAACTTGTTTTTGCTGATGTGAGGATTTTGTCTTCTGAAACACTTACAATGTTCAGTGTTTTTCTTCCAGTCTGATCAGTGGACATGGAGACACAGTCTGGGTTTTGGTTCCTGACAGTGGGGCTTTTGGCGGTGCTGAACTCTGCTCTGGCCGAAGATAAATACGTTGTGGTTGGTGGTAACGTAGACCTGAGGCCTCCTTTCACTGGAGTTATCACCAACATCCTGTGGAAACACAATGGTAATCTGCTGGCAGAGTGGGCGAAGGGTGAAGCTGAGTTGACTTACTTCATCCCGTTTCAAGGCCACACAACCCTGGACATAACCAGTGGACGTTTGGAAGTCAGAAACATGACTATCGCTCACGAAGGTCTGTACACAGTGGACATCAACAACAAGCCCCAGGATCAGCGTTATGATGTTAAAGTGATAGAGGAAGTTCCCAAACCTTCCATATTGAGCAGACCACTGACATGTTCCTCTGCTTCTACCAACTGCACGCTGACCTGTGGTGAAGAAACTAAAAAGGCTGAACCTGTCACCTACAGCTGGAAGAGGGACAACGAGGAGTGGCAGCAGTCGATGAAGGACATGCTCATCATCAAGACTGAGATATCACATGTTAAAACATTCACCTGCCGGATGAAGAACCCAGTCAGTGAGAAAGAAAGTGAACCCAAAGACAATCCGTTGTTCTCAGAGGAACTTCCAATGCAGCTGGAAGTTTGGGAAGTTGTGTTGAGGGTCTCAGTACACGTGGCACTCTGGGGAACTGCTGGGTTCTTAGCATGGCGAAATCGAGACACTGTCAGAAAACTGATCGGTCCACGTCAACACAGAAATGATCATAATTCAGCTTAAAGTGGACAATCACCTGATTTCCTCATGAAGATTAAAGTAAGTCACCAGGCCAAGTGCCAGTTCCTAATAATGATTGATGATGATTAATGAATAAAAAAATCTGCTTAACAATCCTACAGTCATCTTTGTTTTTCATGCTCTGTATTGTTTTTTTTAGTGTATAACTGACGTTTTTACATCCACCATTTATTGGTGAGCAGCCACCTCAGTTTGATGTCTAATGCTGTCAAATTTAACATTAATATAGATAACATAACATGTCAGTCAGGAACAAATCCTTTATCTACTGTGTAGGAAAGTTTTGCAGTTTCTGGGACACAGTGGGACCAATACAAGTGTGGCATTTCATCCCCAACTGTGGGACCATTATGTTTATTTTCTCTGTTATCGAGGTCTTTGTGTCTGTTTTTGTATGTCCTTATGACAGTCAGTAAAGCTGGAAGAAGACTTTGTATCGCTCAACAAATCTGTAATCAAAAAGACACTTGTTTACATAGAAGAGGAAGAAACCTTGCACACAGTGTGTGTACGGTGAAGCAAGAGGTGTAATTATATGATGAATCGTGTAAAAAAAGTGCTAAACTTTCTGTTCATGGTCAAGGATATTGCATTAATATAAGAGAACAGCATACAGTAGCAAAGTTACAGTATGGACAATCAGGATGACGGAATTACAGATTGTAAACATATGAAGCGGATGGATCTGGAAAGACGTCGAGCAACTTCAGGTTTTTTACAAACAGACTGTTGGCTGGCCCCACCCCCTGCCATATTTCCTATATTTGTGACATCACACCAACGCAAAGTAAAGTAGACAGTCTGTATGCAACAGTGCAGCTATACCACATCGAGGATTACCACCACTACAGAATCTAAAGGCACCAGAAAAGAGGAAGAACATCAAAGGAGTGAGTCTGTAGACATAAAAAGGACTTATCATTTTTGCTGATTTGAGGATTACAGCCTCTGAATCAGTGTTTAGTTCTGTACTGATCAGTGGACATGGAGAAACACCCTGGGTTTTGGTCCCTGAAAGTGCAAATAACTAAGATGACCATTTTTTCCTGCCTTTCCCGCCTCTCTCTGTCACTATCCAAATAAAGTGAAATGCCAAAAAAAAACACCCTGTCAGCTTTACCTAACAGTTGAACTTTGTATCGAACATTTCATGTTGAGGAGGCTCGCTGAATAAGATGAAGTCTTGTCAGCACTCCAGCCACGAAGAGGGACTGTGATGTGCTTGGCAGTTAAATATGAAATAAAATATGAAAGCATTTCTTTTTTGTATGGCTTTTAAAACCGTGTTGTAGACGTTGTTCAGAGCTGACTTCCAGCTGCATCAGGTAGTCAAACCAACAACAATCATGTCATCTTGTTCTATGGCTTTTTCTGTTAGGGCACGGCAGGCGAGTGACAAATTTCACTGCAAGCGAAGCGAAGCATAGATTCAAATTCGCTCTGCCACTGGAAGAGAGTGTGTTCATTTTGAGCATGTGTGACTGTCCTCATTCTCATTTATCCATTGACCACTTTATTCCATTTTGTTTAGAATTGTGTTCCTAATTAACACTGACGAAGTTAATACAATATTATTAAATATTATTATTGAGATATTATAGAGAACTAATTAAATGCAGAATTTACTGTGTGTTTGTGAAGTACATAACAGTTCTCCACCAAATATAATTCAGTTTCCCTAAAACATTAGGGTTCAGAGTTCAACACAAGCTCTTATGAAGCTCAAAACTGTGATTGGTTGGAAACACTGTTGGCTGCCACAACCCCCTGCCATGTTCCCTCCATTTATGGCATCACACTAAGGGGCAAATCAGAATGACTTGTTCAAATAGTGGAATAACAGCGCATCAAAAAGTGAAACACTGAGGAGTATAACCACTACGGAATCTAACGGCACCAGAAGGACACCAAAGGAACTGTGAAGAGGTGAGTCTGTGGTGACTTACAAAGAACTTGTTTTTGCTGATGTGAAGATTTTGTCTTCTGAAACACTTACAATGTTCAGTGTTTTTCTTCCAGTCTGATCAGTGGACATGGAGAAACAGTCTGGGTTTTGGTTCCTGACAGTGGGGCTTTTGGCGGTGCTGAACTCTGCTCTGGCCGAAGATAAATACGTTGTGGTTGGTGGTAACGTAGACCTGAGGCCTCCTTTCACTGGAGTTATCACCGACATCCTGTGGAAACACAATGGTAATCTGCTGGCTGAGTGGGCGAAGGGTGAAGCTGAGTTGACTTACTTCATCCCGTTTCAAGGCCACACAACCCTGAACATAACCACTGGACGTTTGGAAGTCAGAAACATGACTTTCGCTCACCAAGGTCTGTACACAGTGGACATCAACAACAAGGTCCAGGATCAGCGTTATGATGTTAAAGTGATAGAGGAAGTTCCCAAACCTTTCATATTGAGCAGACCACTGACATGTTCCTCTGCTTCTACCAACTGCACGCTGACCTGTGGTGAAGAAACTAAAGAGGCTCAACCTGTCACCTACAGCTGGAAGAGGGACAACGAGGAGTGGCAGCAGTCGATGAAGGACGTGCTCATCATCAAGACTGAGATTTCACATGTTAAAACATTCACCTGCCGGATGAAGAACCCAGTCAGTGAGAAAGAAAGTGAACCCAAAGACAATCCGTTGTTCTAACCGAAGGAGCCTGATGACTCTTGGTGGGTTGTTTTGCCTCGTTTGTTTGACTTATCAGTTATACTCTGCAAGATACCTTTTAATAGTCTGATTATGAACTGGGTCTCTTGCCCAAAATTATAAACCCGATAGAGTGAAGTAGATGGGTTGATAAACGTATGATAAAGCAACAGCTCTGAGAACAGTTATGTAATTTTGTTTGCATTGTCAGTGTTTTTATTCTGCATCCACCTCGCTGATAAAATGCTGTCCTCAAACAACAAATAATAAAATCTGCTTACTGATCCCAGACTGTCATTGTCTTTGATACTCAGAATTTTGTGATGTATTTTCATTGTTATTTTAGTCCATTTTACAGTGTTAGGCCAGATGAGTCAGTACACTATTAACCAACTTACAAAATTGTAGGTATCAGTAATCGGAATGGGTGGGGGTTAAATCAAACATGGTCTGAAATAACCGGACATTGTTGACTTAAGCCTGGATCTCACTATTTACAGAACAGCCTCAGAATTGAGCTTCAGATGTTCAATGTTGGTGATCACAATAGTAAAAATCTCACCTGGTAAAGCTAAAATAACTTAACTAAATAACTATCTTTCTATCAAAACCAGCTTTAACTTTTTCAGCAATTTGAGCCACAGTAGCTCATCTATATAAATATATATACATAGACATATATGATGAAATACATGGGTGTGGTGGAAAGTAACTACATTCTGAAGTACTGTACATCTTTGACATCATTTGGTTCCATTTAAATGCTATCTTATACTGTATTTTATACTTAAAGATCCCCTACATGTATATATGTCTTTGTAAATGTGACATGTGTTAAAACATATATACAAATAGTCTGATTGGAACAATAATGTGTGTCTGATGGGTTATTTTCAGCAAAAGAAGTCTAATTTCCACATTAAATTGCTTAAAAAGTCATCTCCTCCTTCTATCTCATTAAAAGTTCCAGAATTTCTGAATATGCAAATGTTCATTTCTAAAGTTTTCCTGCTGGACACAAGATGTCTCCTCCTTCACTGTAAAGTCCATTCTCAGTGGATGTGCACTGGTGGCTTCATGTTTCTACATCACACTGTACAAGTTGATACTGGACCAGTAGAAAAGGACCTTTCATTTTAAGAGCAAGTTCTGTACTTTGACAATTTGAGCTTGCAGTTTCTTCATATTAAAAGAAAATACCGCTCTGGAGAAAATTAAGAGACCACTCCAAAACTTCTGACAATGACAACTGACAATGTTCCCCAACTCTGAGGATTGTTTTTTCCAGCAGGACAATGCTCCATGCCACACAGCCAGATCAATCAAGGTGGGGATGAAGGACCACCAGATCAAGACCCTGTCATGGCCAGCCCCATCTCCAGACCTGAACCCCATTGAAAACCTCTGGCATGTGATCAAGAGGAAGATGGATGATCACAAGCCATCAAACAAAGCAAGCTGCTTGAACTTTTGCGCCAGGAGTTGCATAAAATCCCCCAACAGCAATGTGAAAGACTGATGGAGAGCATGCCAAGAGGCATGAAAGCTGAGATTGAAAATCAGGGTTATTCTCTTCCACATTCACATTGTTTTATTTAAAAATGAGTACTAACTTGTTTTATTACTAACTTGTTTTCTTTTTTTCGAAGTCTGAAAACACTATCTTTTTTGCTATTTTGACCAGTTGTCATTTTCTGAATTTGGGAGAAATGCTGTCAGTAGTCTATAGAATAAAAGAAAAATGTTAATTTTACTCAAACACATACCTATAAATAGTAAAACCAGAGAAATTGATAATTTTTACATGTTGCGTTGCAACTTTTACCTCATCACGGCTGTGGTTATTTACGGGGTCAACGGGGTGAGGAATCCCGGATGCAGTTACACGGAGTGACCAGTAAACGTCGCTGTAAACTCTTCAGCGAATCAAAACACAGCGAGCGAGTTTAGGGGCATGACGTCATTGTTGGGGTATTTTCAAGATGGCGCTGGACTGTGGCTGGAATGCCGCCGCTGCAGCCAGACGCTGAGGGATTTAATTAATCTTCTGCTCGGCGGCGACGTAAACTTCGAAAGACGGAGTAAATATTATTGTTTTATACACCAGAAAATAACATGTTACATCCGGTGGGTGTCAGGTAACGCTGAAGTATCCCTGGCTAAAATGGTAGCCCCTTCCTCCAGGAACAACAAAACCTGCTGCTGCTGCTGCGGAGCTCGGCCGACGGGGCAGGACTCGTTGCAGGATTTTACGTCCGGGGCCGAGGCTCGCTTGGCGGACTGAGTGGTCATGGAAACCACGGAGGAGAACCGAGGGTCGTTTGCCGTCGACTTGAACGAGAACGAAGAAGGGAGAGGAGGAGGAGGGGGGGGAGGAGGAGGAGGGGGAAAAGCGGCTCTTAAATCTTACATCGCACTCAAAGACCACAGCGCAGCGCTGCTAGCCGGTGTCAGCGGGTGTCAGGAAGCTGGGAAGGGTCATATTTATGTGACCGGTAACGGGAGGAATGTAAACAGAGACGCGTCGGTACAGCCGCCCCCACACCAGAGGGAGATCATGTTGGATCTGGTCGCGGCGGAGAAGTACCTCCCCGGCCAGTTGACTGACAGCTGTGTGATTTCAGGGGTTTGCGGCGACCACGGCGGCCTGAACGGATTCACTGAGTCATTCAGTCAGGAGGAGCCGACAATGGTCGGGCTGGAAGAAGAAGGAGGAGGAGAAGGGGAAGGAGGAGGGCTCTGCCTCGCAGGAACCACAGCAGCTTCCTGTCCAGCTGTGATCCTGAATCGGGTTTCAGCAGAGACGAGCCGAGAGATGCGGCAGCACCCTGCGGGCAAGAGCGAAGGGGAAACTCCGGATTCTGGCGACGTTAGCCCGGGAGAAGAGTCGGCTGACGGCGGCGCAGTCACCGGCTGTAACAGGACTTCTCTCTCCCTCGATGGGCTGCAATGCACGGGGAAGCACCAGCCGAACTGTGCTTGCACCGCGACGGCCCCCTCCTGTCCAGATGTAAACATGCCCAACGGGGATGTTGACAGCCCAGGGTACGAGGCGGATTACTGTAAACAGACAGGGGTGTTTCCCACTCCGTTGCTGGGCCAGAGACTCGGTATATGCGACGTGGAAGGTGAGGAAGTGAAAGTAGCCAACGGTGGTTTACACATTGTCAACACCGCAAGTTCAACATGTGACTGGCCCGACTCGGACCCCGAAAGCAACACCGACATTCATTGCGACCTGGGTGCAGGGCAAGAAAACGGGGCCGGGTCGGGGTTTTGTCTGAGGAGCCAAAGCGACTGCAGCGGGACATTGGTCGCTCAGTGCCCGGGTAGGGATGCACCAGCTGCGGCAGAGCTCCCTCCCTTCCTCGGTCCCCCCACCCCGGTCCCGTCCAACGACCCCCCCGCCCTAGAATCAAGTGCCAAACTCCCCTCACCTAGCGGGAAGTGTGACAGCCCGCTGTCTGAACCCACCATCAGGGAGGATGAGGAGGATTTCAGTGACCTTAGTTTACCCATCAGGCCGCACAGTTTGAGAACTAACCCCAACCTCGCAGTGTCCCTCAGCTGTGATGCCACTCCGTTGTCCCCCAATGATGATGGGGGCTTTTATTTTGGAGACGAGGGGTATGAAGAGGACTTTCGGAACGTAATGGAAGCGGGTCGCAGGCAGAGCGCACCGGACAAGTTGCCAGACCTGACCGAACACACAGACAGCTCGGACCCCAAGCTGATGCCAAAGAGGTTCGGCATCGCTGATTTCTTCACCAGGTAAAATGAAGTGCTCTCTCTCTCTCTCTCTCTCTCTCTCTCTCTCTCTCTCTCTCTCTCTCTCTCACACAAACACACACACACACACAAACAGGCGGTGAGTGTGTCAACACACAATCCAGTGATGTGGTATGATATAAAAACCCAAAAGCCACGACTGCCAGCAAACCAAACAACCACCAACTCTATCCTTCTGCACAATATTGTAAAAATAAAATTAGTATCTTTCTCCATCTTCCCACCATTCCTGATTGTGATGTTGAAGAACCAACAGGAACACAGCTGAAAGGTAGAATCAGTGGTTGCTCGGTCACCTTCTGTCTGAAAATATACAAAGGCTGCATACCACACAGTGGAGCTGCAAGTCACTGTTATTTCCATGCCTTTCAGTTCATCTGTTAAGATCTCAAATAGCCCAAACACTTAAATGATTGATTGTATAATGATGGAGAGAAAAACTAAAGCAAGATCTTTGCCTCAAATACAGAGGTACAACACAGCGGGTGTTGCGATACAGCCCAGACACACACAGGTGTTTTGGTCGGTAAAGTTCTTTGCCACTGGAATCAAGAGCTGCGTTTGGTTTGAGCCGTTGCAGTGTGTGTAGCCTGGCCCGCTGACAGCTGCGGTCAGACCAGAACTGATGGAGAGGAAATAACATGTGCAAGGTTGCCTACCCAAGCCTCTGAGGCTAACTTGGCTAGCAGGCTAACAGCAGCAGCAGTAGTAAATATCAAATGCTGTGACTCCCTGTCCTCGCACTCACTGCTGCCACGCAGCTTGTCTCACACTCTGTGCTTGTTGTATTTCACCATAAACAAGGATATAAACAGTCAACACTTTCTGAAGGTCAGTTTAGTCCCACCCTCTGTAAAACTGGCTGGACATTGGAGTCTCCATATTCCACAGGTCAAAGTTCAACACAGGTGAACTGTGACTGGACTGGGCTTCAATGGAAGGAAATGAGAAATGGATCTGGTGCTTGGTATTGGTCAAAATATTTGATATCAGTAGCGGTACAGAAACCTTGACTTGGATACTAGTTCCTGGACTCTGCTTCTTTTGATACCAATTTTATAAAATCCATTTGAGCAAAGAGAATATGTAGTACACATTACAGTAAATGACTCCCTTTAAAGGAGGAAGCTGTTCAACCACACATTGCTTTAATACTTGAGATTATTGAAGCAATTTGGCCGGTGCCATAAAAGTATCCAAATTCGGTACCCAGCTCTCCGTGTACGTTACCTTGACCGGTGCCCGGATTAGTAAAATGTTGTTCACAGTCTTGTTCTTTGCTCCACAATATGCCCCATCTTCAGCTGGTCAGCCGTGTCGTGGGACCTGTTGACTTTGTTAAGTCCCTTCAGGCATGTTTTTTCCAACTCCCACCACATGTCCTTCCACCTCAACTTGTAACCTCCTCCATCTGGTCCGGATGCCATTAAATAAGCAGACCTCTGGTTGTAATGATGACCTGGCATTCGTTCGGCAGCTGGACTGCTTTTGCGAATGTGACAAATTGATTTTATTTGGAGATATTTGTGGTTTAACTCTTGCAGATGAGCCCCCTGTTTGGTCAGTGCTGCGTCCGTCCAACGAGAAAGATATCACAGTGATTCGAAGAGGAATAAATGACGATATAAAGAACTTATTCCTCATACCCCAGTGAAATCACAAATGTTTGTTCAGAGGCGTGATAGGTCATTTTTGAACAATTGTAAATGATTAATAAATTCTCAAAATTAATTCATTAATCAACTTACTGATTCATCGACTAATCATTTCCGCACTAGTATTACAAGCTGTGCCCTGCCGGTTAATGGGTGGTCTCTGTGACTGTAGTGCATACCTGCTTTCCTCACCTGCCTCTTCTTTTGTGACTGAGAGATGGAGAGAGAGAGTGGTTTCATCTGTTTTGGAAGGAGGGACAGAGACGTTAACATGCACTGTGAATTTTCCGCTCCTGTTAAAGGCAGCTGTACTTCAACAGAACGAGAGACAGAAACCAAGTCGGACACATTGTTGCATGCAAATATGTTCAGTGGCACACAGTGTTGTTTGATAAATGACCTCCGTGACTGTGTAGATGGATACATGGAGTTTAGTGAGTAAACAAGAAATGGTGAGAAAAATTCAAAGAGTAACGAAAGCATCGGTGGGAATTACTGAATTTCAAAAAATCGTCAAAAAAGTGCAGAAATCTTCCAGACTACCCCACAGCACAGGTTTACAAAAACTCAACGTAAGTGCAAAGAGCGAGCAGTTCAATTGAAACGTGATCTTCCCCTCTCATACTGTTTCATTTAAAGGAAATCAATAGCGACCTGAAGAGGTAAAACTATCCAGTATTTCACATTAATAAAATAAGAAAAGTAAAAAATAAATGCAATTTTGTATATTTTCTGCCCTGGTTTTATCTCATGAGATAGAAACCAATAGTGGCATCAGCATGTGGTTCTGGGGGTCCTGATCGACAGATCTAAAACACCAGTTGATATATACTGTGGCCAGTTATACTTTCATTTATGAATGAAACATTAGCAACTGCTCAATTTGTCTTGATTATTGCCAGTAGGCCCAAAATGAGTGTGTTCCAACTAGGGCTGGGCGATATGGCTTAAAAATAAAATCTCTGATTTTTTCACACCAAACCCGATTTACGATTTTAATCGTTTTTTTTGTAGACTGTTTTCTAGCGGGTGTTTGTGGGCTGCGGTCCTGTATATCACGCAGAGAGCAACATTTGTCCCACTCGGCTGCATGCCTCTGCTTGAGGTGCTGGAATAAATTGGTCGTCCTGCTACCTTTGGTTGCAACAGCTTTCAAACAAACTTTGCAGCGGGTCGCTGTTTGTTCGCTGTCGGACGCCACAAAACCAAACCAGTTCCAAACAACCGACGACACTGTGCCTTTTTTGGGGATGAGCTCATCCTGGCTTGCTGCCATGTTGTGTTTATCTGTGGAGAGGCGGGGGGGAGGGGTCAGTGCACTCTGACCTAGGGGAGCCCAAAGGGAGCGCCGGTGTTGTGGAAGTTCAAGAGAAAACCGATTTTACCTAAAAATAAATCGTGTTTAACTACAATTTCGAATTAATCGATAAAATCGATTTATCGCCCAGCCCTAGGGACAACATTTAAATGTGACTTTACAATCAGAGCTCCTTTCCATCTGCACACTAAAACAAGTTATCCAGATCAAATGCAACGGAGAAAAGAGATTTAAACGAAACAAAAAGGTGGGATCACCTTCCTTTAGGAAACACTTTATTGAGGTTTCTTATATGCACAGACCAACTGAAGTGCACATGGAGCTGCAACGCTGCATGAGCACCGAGGTTGAAAGTGTATTCCTGAAATCTGTCTGCATGTTACATTACAACCACGGCTTACTTCCATCTTTTCATCTGCACATTTGTTGATTTGTGCTCATCAGAAACTTCAATAAACAAGCTGTTATATGTTGTTTGACATTTAGAAACTGATCTGATTCCTCCCACAGGAATCTAATTGTGTTAATTTAGTTATTTTTAATCCCTCACACAGGGAATGGAAACAAGTTTCTCATATCCAAAATTGGTAATAACCAGATACATGCATATTTTACAAACGTGTGTCTGAACCTCCAGAACCTTCCTCTTGGTTTCTACATCTCCAAATAGATATGGACAGGGATCAGTTTCTGTTATAATAGAGAGATTACAGAGGATGTTAGCGGGGCATGTTGGCCATTTGACATACTGTATATCTGTGTCTTTGTATAGAATCTCAGAGCTGCAGTCTGGGGCCTATAGCTGTGCAATGGCTTGCATGTTAATTGTGCCCCAGTTATGTATAGATGCAGTAAGTGATACAGCAGGGCTCAGTGAGCATTGACTCAGTGCAGCCTCTTTCCTCAGGGCTTAGCCCACATTCACTGCTCCGTCTGCTCTTCTGCTTTCTATTTCTGAAGCTGATTCAACCATCAGGCCGATTCATCGCACCATTTAACCTCTGCACTGCTTCCCTCAGAGATGAGGGCACTGAGACTAAGAGCACATTTTCTCAGTTCCTGAAAAGTTGACATTTTAGGCATGTCCAGGGTTTCCCGCAGGAAATGTGTTAGTCAAGGTGGTCGACCGTCAGACCGGGGTGGGGGGTGGGGATTTGCTTGCCATCAGACCGGGGGGGGGCGGATGGTGAGGTAGGCCTCCGAAGAAGGCCACAATTTGTGGTTGCTTTTTTCTGTCCATTTGGCTGTGTGCAATGCGAGAGAAAATCACGTGCAATCATCAAACGTATAGCTATAAGACAACCACGTGTAAAGGCAACACGGTTTGGAATGAAAGGGAGAAAACAGGATAGTAACATGGCGGATATCGCTCATATTGCTCATATCATCCTACTTTTTTTTTTTTTGACGACGTAGTCAAGGCGGAAGGTGTGTGTTGCTAAGGCGGCCGCCTTAGCTGCAAAGTGCTGCGGGAAACCCTGATGTCACAATCACACGGTCTTTTTCACAACTGGTTTGAACAACCACACAACAAATAGATTGTAATTACATCTGTAAAAGGGTTGGACTCATTAATCAGCATTTACAGTATTTGATATTGCACTGGAGAGAAGAGTTAATGGTAAAGAAGTATTGATTTGTAAGACATTAACGTCATATACAGATATTTCCTTTTCTTCAAACAATGCACTATCCTAAAACAAATGAGTAAAGGGTGTTTTACTCAGCTACAGCCATTAACTCATAATGTACAAAATCTGAATGAAACAAAGAACCACAAAGATAAAAACAGTTTTAGTAGTGAGTATAATACAGAAAAGGCCATCATAAAAACTAAAGCTACTTATTAATGCCTAAAGTTATTTTAATGCTATTAGTTCTCATACTGCTATTATATATAATACCTTAACCTCCTTATCAAAACATTGTTTTCCAAACTGTGCTCGTCCTAGCCAAAACACTTAACAGCACTGTTCTAGAAATCTACAGCTGGCAGTGTCATCTGGCTCATAGCTGAGCAAAAACAAGTTTTAGGATATAGTAGAATATCTCTGGTGCTCAGACTGACACCACGAAGCACATGGAGCCTTTTCAGAAATCACAGGAGAGCCGGGCAGGTTGGTTGAGGAGATCAAAGCGGCAGCCTGGAGGCAGACAGGTCGACTGATGACTGAAGGGCTGTTTGTTCAAACCTTCGAAACTGCAGGTTGGATAGTTCAGACTGCTTTTACAGCTCTTATCCCTGCTGCCAAGGCCAAAAGCCCAAAACGGTACGATATAGATACACTTGAGTGTCACGACACTTGATTCTCAAAAACACGATTGATTTTTTTTCTGTGTTTAAACTCCAAACAGCTAGATAGCAGTGTTGTTAACATAAACTGAGGTCTCTAAACTGAGGCCAGTCTCTAAACACTCAATAGAAACTCAGGCCTTTCTCCCAGCTTTTGTTTAATTAGAGTTGAAAAACAGCATTGCAGAACCAATCCAAAGTCTTGAGGGCGGTGACTTGTTTTAAAACGCTCTCTCCGTGTTAAAAAGTGATTTACTATATCCCCAGTTTGTTTCACTACTGAGGAGAAATGGGGAAGAGCATTGTTTCAGGTGAGGTGTGTCCTTGACGGAAGGGGCGTACATTCAAGCAACTGCTTTGCATTTAGAAACACTCAGACTACAGGAACTGTGATAAATACAAATGCAGATGACACTGTTGTGGTTGCAGAAAATAGTAACCTTTTTACTCAGATTTTAAGCATATGGTGGGGTGTAGGGATGCACCGATCCACATTTTTTCACTTCTGATCCGATACCTGAATTTGGATATCAGCCGATACTGATACTATTCCGATACCAGAGCTCTGTTTTCTTTAATATTATTATTATTTATTGTTGATTTTATATGAGATAATATGAATAAACTCCTCAACGGGTTGGTGTTTGCTGTATGTCCCGAAGGATTGGGTATTATAAGGTGGAAGTGAAACAAATCCTTTTAACAGGAAAATCCATTCTGAAAACAAATGCAACGGGGTTCAAATTGATTGTCATGTCAATATTTATTAAATTCCCCAAATGTCAAATATTTGAGTCTTGAAATATAAGAAAAGTGCAGTAACTGTAAACATCTAACACACGCTCGCGCACACACAAACACACGCACGCACGCACACACACACACACACACACACACACACACTTGGTCCCTTTAGCTTTCACGTTGTCTGCCTGGAGTTTACCTTGTTTTTGGAATGACTCCAGAAGTGATTCCTGACAGCTCGCCTAAAAAATCCTTGTGCTGTTTCGTGTGGTGCTTTTTTAAAATGTTTGATCGTAGTGTTGTACGCGTCTCTGAATTACGGCTTTGCAAACATTGCATTTTGCTGTCTTGCTCTGCGGTGTTTCCAGTGTAAAGTATTTCCATACAGCGGACATGTTGGCTAGCCACAATGCTGCTCAATGCTATCCAGCTAGCTGGCTGCAAACTGCGGAATGGATTTCCTGAGTGTCTCATTGAGCCGCGCCTCCGTTCAGGAAATCCATTCCACAGTTTGCAGCCAGCTAGCAGACTGGCCGGCAGGAATCAACTGTGGAGTCATTTCAGCAGACAACATTAAAGCGCAGACATGGCTCATGGATATCGGAAATCTGCGCAGGTTGGATCGGGAAATTCCGATACGTCAATTACGCTGGTATCGGTCCCGATACCGATACGGGATCGGATCGGCCCCATCCCTAGTGGGGTGTTCTTCATACTCTAAGTTGTTTTTTCAGAGCCAGCGGTAGTAACGTACTGTGAGTTGAGCTGTTCTCATTGGCTAGTTTCAAGCCTAAAGACCTGAAACTAGTGATTGAGACTATAAACTCATTAGCAAACTGTGTATTGAGCTAATAAATCCAATGAGAAGTAGGGTCATTTCTCATTTCTAAGACTTCATCTTATTACATAGAATGCATGTTTCACACACTTCTGCATTGGTTTCACATTCCAGACGCGGAAGCTCTGTCCACTATACATTCTGAATCTTAACTCCTGATGCTGTTGTAGCACCAGATTCTTACCAATACAAAGCTACTGTGTAACAGACAGATGACAAGAAGCCCAGAAATAAAGAACATTTCCATTTTCCATGCTAGTCTTTAGCTCAAAATATGAGATTATTAGAAGTGAAAAGAATTTTAAAATGTTTAAGTGTAAGCATGACCTCTAGTGGAACAGCTGTACCTGGCTGAGAAGTTGCCACTCTTGGCTTACTGCTAAGGTGGTGTGAATCTGGGATTTCCAGTGTTAAACTGTTTTTGTGTTTGTGGATGACACAGGGTCAGATCCAGTACTTATTTCAGTTGTATATTTATTCAGTACTATACTGCTTCCAGACTTAATTACTGAATTTATGCTTAAATCTTTGATTTCTTAAGTGATTAGTTTTCAAATAGTGTCAAATTGTTTCTTCTTGACGGCTGTTGGTTGTTGAAATTAAGGAGGAGGACATCATCTTCCTGTACCAGAGCCAGGTAAATGGCAACCAGTGGGGATGAGCTTCAGCGATCAGCATCAGATTTGTCCTTGGTAATGATTATCTATGATAGCTTGTATTGTGTTTTGTATTGTTTACTAGGGGAGGGTTCAGTTTTTCATGTTCAGTTACTAACTGCACTAAATGGCGATGATGTCTTCATCCAGTGTGACTTAGACTGAGTTCAAAGCAATTTAATTAGCAAGCAATTTAAATATTTGATCAGCAGCAGTGCTAAATAGTAAAGTGAGTTGCACTGCACCCTGCCAGCATTCCTGTAAAAGACTACCAGGAAGTGAAAGAGGAGTAAAGGTTGAGCACTTTCTGTCCTGCAAATTCCAGCAGACACCAGTGCAGTTCAGACCCAGAGGGGTTCTTTTTTCAATTTGATTACCATGCAGTAAAATCCTGTCTGGCAGGTGTAGGAAAACTTCTGTTTGCTAAATCTCAGTCTGTGTCGGGCTTGGTTTTGGTTTGGACGCGGGCCGCAGCAGCTGGCTTGAATGTCACAGCGTCTCAGAGGAAATCCAGACAGATGGAGAGGAACGCTGAGGAGAAAACAGCCCTGCTGGGAAACCTCCACGCTGGCTGTTTGGTTCACAGTGCTGAGAGCAGAGAAGATAAAATCCACTCAAAATGAATACAATCAGGAATGGTACTTTATAGAAAATACAACTATTAGCCTATAGCATAAGGTTCAGTTTATCTAGCCTTAGAATCATAGAAATAATAATAATAACAATAATAATAATAATAATAATAATAATAATAATAATAATAATCCCATCCTAATCAACTTCCATTATACTTCCAGAACAGTTTCAGCTGTATCTGTACTGAGATTCTTACTGGTGTCTGGTGTTATCTGTAGGGGTAGTTTAAGTAGTTAAATTGCTCTAAAAAACAATGAATTAAAATTGAATACTTTTGCATGAAACAATAACATCACATTGCCTAGCATAGCAGTTTGTCACTAAATCTGAATTTTGGCTTTAGTACAAGGTTTGTTTTAAAAGAAAACTTGACTTTTTTATAATATAATGGCAAACGGATAAAGAATATCAGAGCAGATAGGCCAAAAATAAAAAAAACTTGAACTCCTGTCGAGAGACTTAACCATCACGAAATGGCAATTTGCTGCCGTTTTAAGCTATCAGCTGTCACTTGATGGTCTATAAATGCACTTATAAAACCCATCAGCAGCATCTCTTTCCAAATGTTATGACCAAAACCAAAACAGCTGCTCGTTCAGCATTTCCTTTTGTTCATTAACATACACACACTTAAATTAGCTCTAATCACCTCCGTTATTAATTATTAACACACACACATCCTGTTCATTCCACTTTGGGAATTAGGTTAGATCCTATCACACACACCCCTAACCCCGAACACACACACACGCTCACACTGTATTTGTTACTTTGCATTTATGGCTTCTCTCTCCATCACAATGTAATGCCTTTTAGATTTGCAGCTACAGGTGTGCTGTTCAGGTGTCTGACACCGCCGGGAGAACAAGGCTGCTTCTCATCTAAGGAACAGGCTTGATGTAGCCGACATACAAAGGAAAACATTGTGTTTTATTTTTCTCATGCTGTATGAATAGTGACAAGCAGCACTGGTAGCAGCCCTTGTTCTACTTTCCGAATGGCAGGTACATTTATTTAGTGTATTTGAGCATTTCAGCTCAAATACATGACCCACATTTGTCTGATACTATAGTAGGTTCAGTGTCCATTCAGTATCCTCTGAATTTTTCTACTTTCTGTCTGTGACCTTCAGGCTACCCACTACTGCACCAAAAAGTCTAATGTGACGTAGAGTAGGACTAATTTGATTTAAACAGCAGCTCCTACCAGGTGGCAGAGCCAGACCAAATGGGCAGGACATGTAGAAAGTAACTTCCTCTTTTCTGTTTCTAGTATGTTTTTTTTTAACTTGTTGCACAACAACTACAAGTGAAAAAGAAGATGTAGCTGACATTTTTCACAGCTGCATCCCTTTATGTTCAGTTTCCTGTAGGGCTGTAACAATGCACTCAACTCACCATTTTGAATCGTGATACTGGGTTTATGGTACAATTTGTTTTAACAAAATGAGATTCAATACAAATTATCTACGATAAAATCTACAAAATGTATTTTCTCTTATATTTTCTTCATCAAATTATAGAATGCTTTTTTATTTCTGAGGTAGGGTATAAATTGTGCAAAACAATGCATATTTCCTTTTGGGAAGTGACACTGAACTCTTTGCACCTTGATACCACAACTGATATCATGATTTTTTTTTATCATACCGATTTTAATCTTCACATATTTGTATTACAATTGAACTAATGTATCTTTACATTCCTAGTGTTCTGTGATGTACAGTACTTAAATCTATACAGGGCTCAACAGTAAGGATTGCCTGCTTCTGCATCTAGCAGCTCACTTTCCTGATAAAAGAGAATTAAGCATTTTTTTGATGGAAGTAGCTAAGGAGTGAACTGTCTTGCTTTCCTCTCACTTCTGTTGGGTAGCGTTAGAAGATGTGTCTGTGAAACTCCAACTGTGTATTATCTTATATTATTATATTGCCACAAGTTTGTGAGCAAGGCAGATAAAAGGCACGTCAAGTTTCCAACAAACGGTGCTGGAGTTCTGTAACAGGAGCCAACAGTAAAAAGGAACTTTGGGCAAGTAGATTTCTCACCTACTTGCCAGACATGGAAAAAAACCATAAATGTTGAACCGTGCTATAGATTTTGAATCTTGAATGAATCGAGCTTAAAATTAAAACGTGCAATATGTTCTAATAGATTAAATTACTACAAACAGTAGGTTGTAAAGTGACAGACATAGCACATTCACATTCAAATGAAAATACTTTCCTAAACACTTAGTGATACCAAGACGTCCATTTGTTGGTCTTTGAAAGGAAGCGTTTGTTTCTGACACTGGATTCTCACACACAAACACTTCAGAGTGAAGAAACTTGAGCCCGCAGAGTGGAGAGGAATAATATTTGCCTGGCTGTCTACCAGAGTGTGTGTGTGTGTGTGTGTGTGTGTGTGTGTGTGTGTGTGTGTGTGTGTGTGTGTGTGTGTGTGTGTGTGTGTGTGTGTGTGTGTGTGTGTGTGTGTGTGTGTGTGTGTGTGTGTGTGTGTGTGTGTGTGTGTGTGTGTGTGTGTTTGCTCTCTCGCTCTTATTCTCCTTCGCAGCTCCACTTTTTCTAAATTTCTCCAGTTCCTCTCCCTCCTTCCCTCTTTCTCTTCCCACCAACCGACCAGCAGAGTCTTCCACTGAAACAAATAAAACTGTTGATCTGGCAGCTTTTTTTCTCCAGCATCCCTTCAGAAACTGCTGCAACTGCACGACTGTGGTCAGAATGATGATGAGGATTAATTCTCACCGTATTACGTCTTCACTATTTATAACGGCACTTCTTCCTTCATTTGTTGAGGAACTGAATAGTTTTTCTGGAGCTTTGGAGTCTGACGTCAACAGTTTTATGTTTTAGAGGCTGGTGGAGTAATAATGAAATACTCTGATTATAATGTTCACCATTTCTGAAAATGAATGCCAGATGGAAATTGAAAGGATGTCTGACTGAGCAAAAAAGAGCATTTACAAAAGTTAATAACTAGAGTAACAAATATTATCGGTCTTATTCTAAAGGTCTTGATTCGGTAAAACAGGCCAGTAATGCTTTATTTTACATCCATAATATGTTCCTAATAATTGCATAGGACATTTTTTTTTGTAATTCGAAATTAGTTATAAGAAAATATAGATGTAACTAAAGGTTCACCTACTAACTTTTTCTGAGGCTTTCAACCACATCCCACAGTTCCTTTCAGTGGATAGAATTTGCTCAGTTTTCATGGAAATAGCATTGCTTTTATTTTTTTTTCATGGTTTGTGTCTTTTCAATGTAGACTAGCCTAGCACATAGCATATCTAAGTACAGGAAAGAGAAAAGTTGTTTCTGACCGAGGCTTTTATTGGAGCACAGAGGAAAAAATGGGCAGTGTCCATTTACCCTATCACCATTACTAAATTACATGCCTTCAGGGAGCCTCCCTAAAAACGAGTGTCAGTTCCTTTCAAGGAAGACAATAGCAGACTATGTGACCCATAAAAAACCAACAGGCTTTCAATGCATCAGCATAAACATTAGGTTGATTTAAAAGAAGAAAGGAACACTGGTGAATGTTTACAGTGATTCAGTACATTTTTATGTAATTTTTAATGTATAAATTATGTACTGACAGCTTTAACCTACAGGACCTGTGTGTAGGATTTATGGGCTTCTAGCAGTGAAATTGCAGATCACAACCATTTAATCTGGTTTAATCTGAAAGTTTTGCGCTCGATGCTGTTAAAGAGACACATTTGGATTTTTCTTTTATGTTTGGATTTGTGGCTCTGTGCTCCTGTGTGGAGACGGTTTCCTGCAGCGATCATATCACCCACATCGGCTTTAAATTTGAACAAATGGGGAGAATGTGCAACATTCTGCAGCACACACACACGCGTTGTGATTTAAGGCTGATTAGACATTCAGGTTTTTGGGTAAACATTTTGTCCAGTGAGGCTTTAAAGGAAATATGAGAAAAGATATGTTATATTTATGGGATACAATAAAATACTGTGCAGATACACCCACTTCATTGCTTCCAGCTCTCTTTAAATTAGAGAATTTAGTATTGCTAAAGTTTGGTATGAACCGTTGAGCAGTAATAATGATTAAACCCATTCTTTCTGTCTCTCTTTCAGGAGCCTGTTTTCTAGGAAATCCAAAGAGCCCAAGGCGCTGTCCCATAATGCAACGGGGTGGCGACTGTTTGGCAAGACAGCAGCCAGAGAGGGCGATCCAACTAAAGACCCTGCCTCCACATTGTCCACGCAACAGGTTGGCTCTTTAAACACACACACTGACATAATAACCATCATCCTGGGAACGTTTTCAGGGTGTTAGTTGGTGAAAGTCTGAATGGAGTAGTGAAGTTGGAGGAGTCATTTCTGATGTTGGTTGGACTTTATCTGGTTCTTTGAAAATAAGTCAAAGGAACAAGACTGTGGACGTAAAAGGATAGAAGTTACACACAACTCACAAGGTGCATTTTAGTAGTTACAATATGTCCAACTTTAAAGTACAAGGCACAGAGTTGCACCGCTTATCAATGTTACAATTGGCAATCAAATAAAGCAAGAGGCGGACTTTAGTAGCACTTAATTCCGGTTTGGATGCAGTTTACTATACCTTCAAAGGTCCACTTGAATCCACTTTTTTCAGCGATCATATATGAATGGTTGAGCATGCAGCTCTGTATGTAAATGTACATGTTAATCTTTTTTCTAGTTTTATGACTGAATATCTTTGTGTTTTGGAGTTCAAGACATCAACATTTAGAGCTTGGATCTTTAATTTTTAAGAAATAATTAAGAGATCAGCCAATAAATCCAAAGATCGTTTATTGCAGCCCAAGAGTAAATCATATCAAAGAACACACGGAGCATTTGCGTTTGAGTAAATCTTTTTATATACAGTTGAATATTAAGTCCAGATGCTTCATCATGTTCCAGTGTGACGTCCTCACTGTTTATCCGACTAAAGAAGTTGAACCCTACAAACACAGTGAAGTGCAGCGTGATGATGTGTTTGCTAGCCCGATGCTCCAGAGGCCAATACTGTTAGCCTGCGTCTGTTTACAACATGGTGGCTGAAATAAGACTGTAAAATGGATTTACTGCCTGTGCGTGTGTGTGTGTGTGTGTGTGTGTGTGTGTGTGTGTGTGTATGTGGTCGCTAGGCAACTTCCACACACTGCCTGCAGCTGAGATGCAGATTATTACCCCCTCGCCCTCCCATCCCACTCCAAAAACACACACACACACACACACACACACACACACACACACACACACACACACACACACACAGATGCAATTCACCCCTCTATCCCCCACTTGCTGCGTTGTAGAAGGCCTTGCCAGCAATGATACACACACACACACACCACACACACACACACACACACACACACACACACACACACACACACACACACACACACACACACACAGCTGTTCCTCTCCTGTCCTTTAGAGCAGGTGGTATCCTGGACAAACACACACACACACACAGCAGCAGCTTCCTACTCTCTGGGTGAATTTAATTAGATGAGGTCTGGTTTTCACATGAGACAAACGCTGAAAAGCAGCTGTCTCACACACCGAACAATCGTCAGTTTAATCATCCATCAGCTGGAGGACACAATCCCATCTGTTGAAGTACCCTTGAGCAAGAACCCAAATCCAGACTATCCTTGTTCCAGCTCCAGGGTAGACCTCTGACCTTGTTGTGTACTATGAAGGCCATCAGACAGCCATTGGCCTTTGCGCCCGCTTTGCTCACATGACGGCAGCCAGAGTCAGATGATTCATCAGGAAAGGAGCCGGCCAGATGTGGTTTGGCTTCAGTTGGTTGACACGTCAGACACAAAATTGAGAAGGAGGAGGAGGAGGAGGAGAAGGAGGAGGAGGAGGAGAAGGAGGAGGAGGGGGAGGACTTCATTCAAAATGTTTCCTTTGAATTCAGGTTGTGCAGCAACGCAGTTAGCTCAGAGGGACAACCAGGGATTAGTTGCCAAAATAATAATCCTGCTGTTCATGTGTAGTCATTCTCATCAGCCTCCATCATTTGAGGAGTATCATTTCTGTAGTTTGCACACATTTTTCATCTTTTGTCTACTCCAGATCCTGTCCTAGATGTGATCTACTCTATAGCCAAAAGTCAGTGGACGCCCCTGTCAACATACTTTTGTCTTTGTCTATATTTGGCCTGAGGTAGGGGTTGTAACATCTGTGGAAAACCTATCCAAACCCAATGTGCATAAATTAGTTAAAAAAAGAAAAGATAATAGGTTACATTCTAAACTCGCCGTCGACCCTAACAGAATTTAAAAATAGAGAGAACACACTCACTGGCCGCAGCTCTGCAATTAACGAACAGATTTTTCTCTTATGGTGACAAATATGTACCACACGATCAGAGCTGATAAAGATCCTGCTTGATCCACTCAGATACTAACATTCATAGTTTGGTCTACGCCTCATAGTTCCTATAAAGGGAAAAATGAACGCAACAGCATGCAATGATATTTTAGACAACCGTGTTTCCTGTTTCAACGAGTCGATACCCCCGTGCACAAAGCCAGCTCCATAGAGAAATGGTTTTCCTAGTTTGGTGTGGAAGAACTTGACTGGCCACAGGGTCCTTAGTGAACTTTCTCTTTGGCTCATCTGCAGTTGAATGGAGAAAATTAATGAAACATTTAATGCATCATTTGACTAAAATAATTTCCTAAAGTTTAGAGGCTTTCTTTTTTTTTTGAGCATCATAGTTTAGCCAGGATCTTGGTCCTCATCTTGCAAAAACGCAGTCCTCTGTGACTTTTCTCTTCATGTTTTCGTTATGGTGGTTTAACACCGGGAACGTGTCGCCACATCTCTAATTATATGTAACACAGATGTTTCTTAGGGCAAAAATATAAGCGGACATTGTGTAGAAAGGGCCAAATGGTAGTTATCTTCTTTGATTTAATTTGCTCATGTCACGATACGTACGGTGGACAGTGAGGACCACATTAGTCCCAGCCAGTACACATAAAAAACACTGCGATGTAAACCTGGCTGTGATTCCAGATTATTTACCATCCACCTGTACCCACTTTTGGTGTTAATTTGACCTCAACCCCATCCAACACCTTTGGTATGAACCTGAAGGCCTCATGAGAGTCGGACCTCGCTGATGCTCTGACTCAGGCTGTTTGAGGGGGAGGGGCTGAAAACTAAAAAGGGCTTAGAAACAGCATAGTCAGGGTTAAACTAGAAATATTATAAGTATGTTATATACTTTATATTATACTTGATC
This sequence comes from Dicentrarchus labrax, assembly GCF_905237075.1. Lineage (NCBI taxonomy): Eukaryota > Metazoa > Chordata > Actinopteri > Moronidae > Dicentrarchus > Dicentrarchus labrax. The sequence continues at coordinate 23,594,170 of NW_026136702.1, forward strand.
TTATAGAAGTAGTAATGTTTCCATTTGCCTTCCACAATGTGCCATCAGCACAATCACAATATTTCCCCTCGTGCTCTGTAAATGATACAGAGCAGCTTTCATGGCATAGCTTACTTGGAAATCACTGGATCAGTCACATGATTTTATACATATGACTTTCACTTCATAGACAAACTGGTGACAGAGCACCAACTCTTCAGAGTCAGAGGGGGAACTCCGTCTCCCTCTGCTGGTGATGCTCAGAAATCAGTTTATAAAAGGCTTGTTGTCTTGTTGACCCACAGCTGCCCTGCTCCTATGAATGAACTATTGATTGTGCAGGCTCTTCACACGCAGACACACCACACACCCACACACACACACACACACACACACACACACACACACACACACACACACACACACACACACACACACACACACACACACGGATGGACACAATCATTGACATTTATTCAGCAGCCGAGATACGCCACATGAACATGCACTCATCCACTCGGAAACAAATCACACCACAAATGTGCTTGGTAGCTTTGTCGGTTCGTTTGAGTGCACATACACACACGTACGTACACACACATACACACAGTCTCCCACAGAAGGAGATTTATTCAGACTCAGTGATTCTTTCAGCAGAGCCTTTCCTCCAACACACCAACATCTCTCTGTGCCGAAGCTGATGAACAATTGCTCTGTTTATCTCTGTGTGTGTGTGTGTGTGTGTGTGTGTAGGCCTGTTGTATAGCTGTTTGTAGATTGTGGTCTGATATAACTTCTCTATTGTTAGTATTTACATCACACATAAACATTTTGTGACAAAGATATGTTGGAAATACATTTTATAGGAAAATGTTTGAACACAGATGACAGTTGCAGTTAGATATAGTGTACAATATAGGGTATTCTAGAGAATTGATTATTCTGAAGAATTTAAATTATTTTAAATAGCTATGGATCAAAACATAAAACTTCAACAGGTTCCTCCTTGACCTTTAAGTAGCATGTTCCTCAGCAATTAGACTTTGCCCAACAGTCACAAACCTGTATGTGTTTAAAAAAAAAAAAATTCTGAGCGCTGTAAAGAGTTCTTGTCCATGTTGCCTTAAAAGTCAAGATTGCAACTTTCTTGACTTTGGAAACATCACAACAAGGTCCATGTGGTAGCTGTTATGGAATAAGTTCTTTTTTTACGCTCACAAAATATGGAAATTTGAACATCTACAATGCCATGACAACTGGGTAAACTCTTTCTGCTGGGGAAGATCATGTGGCACAAATAATGGACCTGTTGGTAAGTTAATTTAGTCTGGTCTCTCTGTAAAGCCAGAGAAGCTTACGAAACAGACGGGCTGGATTTCCGCTCTCTGTAATAGCTTTTTTCTTTGTTTAGTGTCCACATGAGGAGGAGGAGGAGGAGGAAGAGGAGGAGGAGAAGGACTCAGGTGTGTCCTCGTGTCCTCAGCTCCCCCCGGGCGCAGGGAGGAGGAAGAACCTGGAGTTTGAGCCACTTTCCACCACAGCTCTCATCCTGGAGGACCGGCCAGCGTGAGTACCAGACACTAAAATCCAGTCCCAGAAAATGTGGCTTACTTTGGGTTCATATTGATTTCGTATTCTACTGATACTATCTGCAGCAAGAACCTGAACTGACAAGATGCTTTTAACTGAAATCTCTTAGCAACAGTGAGCATCTGGCGAGAGCAATCACTGTCTCACACAGAGTCACTGTGTGTGGCCGAATACCTGACAGGAAGAACAGCACAAACTGACTGCCTGTCTGTCTGACTGACTGACTGACTGACTGACTGACTGTGTCACTGTTCTTCAGGAACCTACCCGCCAAGTCTCTGGAGGAAACCCAGAGACACAAAATGGAGTACGAGGAGATGGTGGCAGGAGCCAAGAGGAGAGGTATACACACACACACACACACACACACACACACAGAAAATCTCAAGAGCTAATTGTTACCACTTTGTAAAATGACCTCTTGACCTCACTGGTCTCAAAAGCCAGCAGAGATTTTTTTTGGCAAGAACATTTTTTACTGGTGGAAACATATTTCACACTGTTTGATGCCCAGCCATTTTCCTGCTTTGACTTGATTGGCTCAGACGGATATACAGTGGCCAGCAGGGACAAAGTTAGTCATCAAGAAGACTAAAGATAGATCTCTACCTCTCTCTCCCTCCCTCAGAGATGAAGGAAGCCCAGAGGAAGAAGCGTCAGATGAAGGAGAGACACAGACAGGAGGACAGCATCTCCAACGCCATGGTCATCTGGAACTCCGAGATCCTGCCACACTGGGACACCATGTACGTAACCACAGCTCTTTGTGTGTATGCCGTACATGCAGTGTGCAAGCTTGTTTGTGCAGCATGTTTATTTAACTCATTGTGCCTGTGTCTGTGTGTGTGCAGGAAGGGAACGAGGCGGGTCAGGGAACTCTGGTGGCAGGGACTTCCTCCCAGTGTCAGAGGAAGGGTGTGGAGCCTCGCCATCGGCAACGAGCTCAACATCACACCAGGTACAAACAGATACACACGTTAAATGTATTTGCTGCTGTGCGAAATGTTTCTTCCTTTCAACAAATGCATACTCCAACCAACAATGTAAATACTTCTTCCCCTGTGCCATAGAGCTCCATTGCCACAATGTTGCACTGGGTAACACGTTTCATCGTTACCATTACACACACACACCATCCTACTGCCCCAAATACTCACTAGAGCACTAAATGTGGATTAATCCGCCACTGAAAATAGTGCCTGATGCATGTTATTTCCTCCTGTTTACTTAACATTTGTTTTAAAATCTACAATGAGCAGCTGTTTTAGTAAGCTTCTTCAGTAGGACCCAATTGGCTTGGAGCTGAGAGCCACAAACAGGACGTCAGAAAGTTTTGAGAGAGACTAAAACGTTCTTGGTTCAGTCTTTTCATAGGATTTGTTGACAAAAGAAAACTATAGATCCAGACATATGCTTTAAATATAAAAATCTAAAATTCAACTTACAACTACACCACTAGATTCCACTAAATCTAACACACTGGACATGTTAAACCTGATATATGGAGTTAACACTTAGAATCTTTGTGTGTTTTTCCTCTTTATGCAGAGCTGTATGAGATCTTCCTGTCCCGAGCCAAAGAGAAGTGGAGGAGTTACAGCGAAACTAGTTCAGTCAACGACAGTGAGAGTGGTAAAACTCAAACAAATCACTTATATAGATGTCATATTAAAAACTTTTAGCCGTGAATATTCAGGTCTGAGATGAGCCTCTACTGGCTAACAACTGAAAACAGCTGTCTAGACTGAAATAACACGTTGAATCTTTTGTCCTCTGTGTTTCTCTGTTAGAAGGGGCGTCTCTGGCTGACAGAGAGTCCAGTCTGGACCTCATCAAACTGGACATTTCTAGAACCTTTCCCTCTCTCTTCATCTTCCAGAAGGTAACAGAAGGAAGGAGTGTGTGTGCTCTTGTATTTCTACCATTGGGAGAACCAGGTAGTTTTAGAATTTCATAAGAGAAAAGCCCGGCACTAATGGAAGGTATCAAATTTTACCTGTTGAAAGCTGCAGAAAAGTCTTACTTTGAGTGAGTTAGTCCTTCATTTATTCTTCTCTTCCTCCTCCATCTATCTATTCATCTCAACTCTCTCTTTTCTGTCTGCAGGGCGGTCCCTACCACGACCTCCTCCACAGTGTACTGGGGGCTTACACATGTTACAGACCAGACATTGGCTACGTGAGTTTACTGTTTCTTCCACCATCAACACTAATAGTCGATGTTCAGCTGTTTACAGACAGAATTGAAATTACTGACGATTTGATTGTCTTTACATTGAGACATTTGGTGTCCAGCATTTAGGCCTGGGTATTGTTTAAATACCAGTTGAGATAGACCTGCGCAAAATGATATTATTTTCAAATTGTTGTCAACAAAACACATTTTTCATTAACAAAAGAAGCCAAAAATCAAATCAAAAAACAGAAACGAAATAAGTTAGTAGTTTAAGTAAGTTTCGACCCATCCGTAGCAGGAAACAATGGCGGCTCGCCTGCTCACACACAATCTCGTTACAGCTACAGTACACTGAAATATGTTTGTGAACAGATTTGAGGAGAGAAATAGTGAACGCAGTAACAGAATTTTGCTTCATATCTGATCAGCATTGCCAGTTTAATCTGAGTTTGGTGCATTGAGCTGGAATGAGGCAGCCCCGCCCTAAAGCATACCCTGCTTTATGGTCTATTTTACTCTAAATAGGACCATCATTTACTAAATGAATATCATACTGTATGGAAGACTGAAACTAGAGATTGAGACCATAAACTCATTAGAGAAGTAGGGTCATTTCTCCATAAGACTCAGTGCTTATTCTTTCAGATGTTTGTTGCAGCCGATGGAGCTGCCCCCTGCTGGCCATTGCGTAGAATGCATGTTTAAAACTCTTCTGCATTGGCTTCTCTTCACAGACCTTGAATCTTTGTCCAGTTCTATACTGTCAATGATCCCGAGTTATATTTAATGCAGCATGTTGAAATGGTCACAATACATCTCTAAGAGCTTTGACTCTCAGTTAGAACCCACACTGGTTGTTATTTTTGGTTATTCTAGATAGTGAGGAAGAAACATAAGGCAAATTGACTGAAGAGACTTAAAATTACTTCCTTGAAAATACATGTGTTTTGTTAAATCTGAAAGGACCAACTCAAAAGCAGCATGTGACAGTTGTATGCCATCATTAATATACTCCGTATTTGGGTTTTACTCAGGTGAAATATACAATAGAACTCAGTTTCAAATGTTTGAAAATCTCTACTAGGGATCGGCTCAGTAATTTAAAACAGAATGTTATCGGTTAAATTCATCATCCTTGCTACAGAAACACACATTAATCCACACACACAGTCCATGTTTCACGCTGATCTGGGGTTGGTTTGTGTGGCGTTTCAGGTCCAGGGCATGTCATTCATCGCTGCTGTGCTCATCCTTAACCTGGAGGAGGCCGAAGCCTTCATCACCTTCGCCAACCTGCTCAATAAACCCTGTCAGATGGCCTTCTTCAGAGTCGACCACGAGCTGGTACACACAGACACACACACAGACACAAAACTGTTATTCTGGTTACTCAGTTTGTTCACTTCAGAGCCTCGTCCTTCATCTCCTCTCTCTGTCTGTGTCAGATGTTGAAGTATTTTGCAGCCTTTGAGGTTTTCTTTGAGGAGAATCTGCCTCGTCTCTTCAGCCACTTCCAAACCAACAACCTGACCCCCGACCTCTATCTCATCGACTGGTGAGTTATTACCATTTTTATTGGTTATTGGTATTCTATTTTTTTTGCCAAGTATGGACGTAAAATAATGCATTCGTAATGGTCTTAAATTTAATATACTAAAACCTGCAGTAACCCTGATTTTATTTTTGTGTTCTATATTTCACAATGTTATTATATTCTAGTCTGTAAATGCACTGAGACCTAAACTTACTTACCTCGAATGAGAGTTCCATATAAGTATGTTTTTGTGTGTCTCTGTCCAGGATCTTCACTCTGTACAGTAAGTCCCTCCCTCTGGACGTGGCGTGTCGGGTGTGGGACGTCTTCTGCCGGGACGGAGAAGAGAGCTTGTTTCGGACGGGACTGGGTATCCTGCGTCTGTTCGAGGATGTCCTGCTCCAGATGGACTTCATCCACATCGCTCAGTTCCTAACCCGCCTGCCGGAGGACCTGCAGTCACACACACTCTTCACCGCCATGGCCAACACGCACATGATCAGCAGAAACCGCCGCTGGGCTCAGGTCAGCACCGCCTTCAGAGTCCAGGGCAAAGTGAGTGTCTCAGATTCTGAATCACAATAAACCAAAAACGTTCTGTGTTTTCTCTCAGGTGTTTTCTGCATTGATGAAGGATGGAAATAAAGAGGTGGACAAAAACAACAGCCCGGCTTTGAGAAGCTAACACTAGCTAACCTTGACGCTAATGCCAACATTCTTCAAACTTGAACTCAGCCGCGAACGTCATGACCGTCGGAGGTAAACGCTAGCTCGCCACGTCAGCACTTAAGCTAACAACGGAGGCTAGCTGTGAAGCTTGAAGCTACGTAGCCCGAAGCTCTCCCTCCAGAGGCTTAGCTACGGAGCTTGAAGTGAGCACGAGCCAGCCAGGAAGGTGGGAGCTGACGTTAGTGGCTGAACGAGCCTCAAACAAACACGAGCTGAGCTGAGATGAGACGAGACGTGCAGGAGAAGGAAGAAGCGGCTCCGGCGTTTCCCGAAATCTGTGTTGGAACCAGAACGGGAAACCAGAGCGGTTGGTTACTTTCTAAACTCCAACAGCCATTGTCAGTATTTCACCAGACAGATTACACTTGTGGAGAAGCGACTGGTTGTTTCTGCAGCAGTGTCACTATTGTACCAGCCGACCAAACCTGGAAAATTCAAACTGACTTTCAGATAACATTATGTGTTATATCCCCAGGCCAGCTGGGAGGGAAAGCCCAAAGTCCATGTTGGGACACAAACACCACTACACTAACACTGAGCATTATGCCCTGTGTAATTCTCAAAGACTCAAATTCTAATTTTCGGTGCTAATGATTTTCTAAAGGCTTAAAAAAAAAAAAAAGACCTCTGTGGTTTAAACGTTAATGTAGGGTCCTTGTGGTTTTGACTTCACACTATTATTCATTTGCTGCATTTTTAGCTTGAACCAGGCCTCTGGATCTAAAACTGGTGGGAATCTGTAGTAGCATGGCTGATGCTAATATCCCTGGTTGTAGCTGAGAAATCAGCCTCCCCTCCTAGCTTATCATATTTTTACATCTAGACAAAAGAACAAACAAACAATGGGACGTTTGGAAGCAAAACTCAAGGGGAAAAAGGCGCGGACATAATAATTTTGTACATTGTAGTCTTTCTAATCATTACGTAGGACTAAAATAATAATACACATCTCATTAGTGATCCTAAATAAGTTCATGCAGACTGTGAGTAATTATTTTGTGATTTTTATGCTTTATAGGAAATTAATTATTAAACGGTCCGCTGGGCTCAAGAAGTCTTTCCTACATGTATTAAATAATTTCAAAATGTCCTGAAATCCTGAATACAAAAATGTGACGGTGAATATAGAAGTTCACCGTCACTGCTGGTGTTTAACCGGACAGATTATTTTCAGATGATTTAGAGTAAAAAGTAAAACATCTGGTCTGTATCCCGTTTACCACAGTTAGCGACTCGTCAACATGAATTCATGAAATGTGGATTTATATCCAAATGGTCAAAATTCTCCGTACAAATCTTTACTGAGCCAAATGTAGAAGTGTTGGACCATTGCAGTTCTTAATCAGTGTTTCAGAGATCCAGATTTACCCTCAGAGCACTTTAGAAATGCAGCACTGAAGCTACATCATGAACCCTGGCTGCCAGAGGTGCAAGATACTTTCAAACTAATTTAACGGGGCATTAAGTGACTCATTGTTGTCCGTCAGTGGTTAGAGGGAATTAAACTAGACCGCCATGGTTTCCCGTAGGGTAGATTAGATAGTAACACATAGGCATCACGCAGAACGCAGCAACACTACTGGCTTGGCTTTCAGCTTTTACTAGTTTCTGCTTGAGAATGAAGCTTTTTATTCTTTGCATTCTTCTCGCTCGTTTCATCGTCTGTGAAAATGCAAAAAGAAACTTCAGCAATAGACTGAAATTGAAATCTCTGAACAGCTCTCGTACACACAGCATTTCCATATGAGGAAGTAAAAGGTTTAGTATTTTTCCCCTGGGAGATTGCTTATGTACTTGATTCTAACACCAGAATATCTTCCTCTAGAACTTCAGATTGTGACTAAAGGTAACTCCTCCCATGTTTCCTCTGTTGTTATGTTCTGTTGACAGTCTGCTGACTTTTTTTCACATCCCAATATGCTGCCCCCACTGTTTATTGGCGTAACTGCAAATTGAACTCAAGTTAAAGCAATTAGCCAATGAAAAAATTAATTGACTAACAGTTATTTTTAATAATTATGCAAACATTCTCTGAATCCAGCTTCTTAAATGTTTTTCTGCTTCTGTTTATATTATATTATTGTAAATTGACTTGATTTTTGATTTTACACTGCTGGATGGATAGAACATGTCCAGACATCATGCTGGGTTCTGGGACATTTATAAAAATATTTTCTGACATTTTTATAGTGAAAACAATTAAGGCTGCGAATTACGATTATTGTCGTTATCGATTCATCTGCTGATTGTTTGCTCTAAAAATGTCAGGAAAGTTATGAAAAATGTCTGACAATTTCCCAAAGCACCAACAAACAGTCCAAAGCCCAAAGATGTTTAGTTTACTGTCATAGAAGTCTAAAAAACAGTAAATATTCCCATTTGAGAGGTTGGAAACAGAACATTTTTGCTTAAAAACAATGAATTCATTTTCAGAATAATTGCAGATTAATTGTCTTTAGAGCTGAAACAATTTGTTGATTTACAGAAAACGTGTTCCATTAATTGAGAAAACTGCCAAATGTAATGATAATGAAAATAATAAGTTTTATGCAGATAAGTCGCATTAACTCCTAAGCACGCACACATCCAGCACTCCGAATGAACAAAGGATGCTTCTATCGTGCACACAGATGTTGTCATTGAAAGCAACAAAGATCAGCCTGTGCTTGAAGCCCAGAGTGATTCCCTGTATGAGTGATCTCAATCTGGATTATAATCCAGTAGACACAGTACGTCGCCCTGTCAGGGCCTGTTGTGGCCTGTTGAAGTGCTTTACGTCACCTCTGTCTCTGTCACTTTGTGTTTTAACACTCCTTTGATTTACACACACTATAAATGTAACCTTCACCTCCATTTCATCCCTACCTCTCGATAACACACACACACACACACACACACACACACACACACAACTAATGATACTTTCCACTTACCCACCAGCAGATGCGCGGGCCTTATAAATGTGGACCAACAGCCGCTTTGTAGTGTTAAAGCAGAAAATTCACTGTAGACAGCAGGCAACCCTGGAGGAAGAGAGAGGAAGAGGAGGTGGTAGAAAGAAACAAGAGACACAAGGGGAGACACAAGGTGAAAGCTCAAACAGAGAAAGAGCAACAGGACAGCGATTGCTGTTGCTGCTGTTGTGTAGAGCCATAAAATGGAAATACTTTGAGAAGAGTTTGAGCAAAGGCAGCGAGAGGTGTCGAGCGTCAGAATGATCGAGGAGAGACAGTTAGACCTTTTCCTCCAGGTTGCTTCTTCTCTGGTGATTTTTTCTGCATCTTACCAGTGTTACACACCAAATGACTCCATAAGTAGGGGTTTGTTGCACATGAACCGACCAGAAGCCAGTATGCAAGAGTGCAAGATGACAAACGAGTTAGTGTTGTTTTAGGGGGACAAACTCACCATCCAACTGTATTGTAGGTGTTTGTATGAACTGCCAAACGCTGTGTTCATTGTAGAAGTGCTGTAGATTCAGTGGAGGTGATACTTAACTAAAAATATTATTTTACACTAAATGTAAAATGTTATCTGTCTCAGCCATTTAGGAAGTTAACTGAGGAAGTTGACTAAAGTGTTAATGGAGCACTTGGCAATAAAGATAGAGACTGGGAATTAATTCAGGTTATAAATACATTTTCCCCAGATGGAGTCAGCGATTACAGCCGTTCCAAGCAGCATGGTTTCATACAGTTACAGTCCCATTAACTCTAAAGTCACATAATAAAAACATGCATCAGCCAACGCATGTTCTTCAAGTCTACGGACAATTGAACAAGAGGCCTACACTGGTTCCTCAGTTAGAAACTGCACTATCTGCTCTATTCAGCTTCTCAGGGCGACTGAGGTTATTGCTGATAGATAATAACTACCACATTCTGCAAACTTTCAGAACACCTCCAGTTGGTCTACACACTTCAGTTCCTTTCATAATGAATCATAGAAGGCAAGATGAAAGAAATTAGCACTTTGTGAACATTTTTTGTTTTTGCAGGTACACTAATTACAAGATGCTCAATAATGAACTTGCAATAATGCAGAGAAACAAATCTTTTTCCATTAAGGTGATTTCTCATTATTACTAACATCAGTTTGCAGGTAATAGTTAATTAACAGGTTTCATTGCCAGGGTTCCATCTTAAATCTTTTTTTAACTTCAATAACAAAACTCCAAACACAAATCAGATGGACTAATGTGACCAACGTGTGGTTCATTTTTGTATGAAAACACTTTCTGAATCCCTATTCTCAACACATCTGTGAGTTTGGGGCAACACAAGTTTACAGTGAAGTAAATGAAGAGCGTATTTTATTCTAGAGGGGTAATAACCTTTTATCTCCAAACTGTCAACAGCCTGGTCTGTTACAGCCTGATGGACTGTTGATGGATCCTGAGAAGGTTTCCTTAAATTGAGAATGGAAATGGACAAAGTTGGAGTTACATGGTTCTTAGATAGCAATATCTATTTGCCACCCAAAAATCCTCATGTTGACAACATTGAATTTAACAAGTAACTCTGAATTTTAATAACAAACAATTTCTGATTTTAAATTGGTTTTGTCTCTGTTTGGAACGTGTAAAGTTGTGGGTGAAACACCTGCATGTTTTAATAGCAACAAGGCCTTTTTTTATATGACAGATATTTTTAAATTGAGCCTGTAGATTGTTATGGGTTTGTTCCAGTATTATGTACACAATACACTATTTGTTGTCACGTCAGTTAATTGCAAATATTCTGTTTGTGCAAAACAGTTTTTACCATAATGCTTAACGAAAAACAAAGTCAAATCAAATTCAATTATTATAGTGTTACAGCAAATTATGAATTAAAGCTGCAGTAGGTAAGTTTTATAAAAATAGATTTTTGTCATATTTGCTGAAACTTTCACTATATCCTGACAGTAGTACACGAGACAGATAATCTGTGAAACAGTCAGGTTCCTCTGACTCCTCCTAGTGCTCCTAATGGCATCTGCAAGAATCCACCAGGCCTGAATGAAAACAACCAATCTGAGCTGAGTGTTAGCCGAAAGTTACCTACTGCAGCTTTAAACATGCAAGGAAAAAACATTTTGATGTTTTCAGACTGTATTGATGGGCGGTAATGATGGTAAACATCAGCTGCTGTCGATGCATATTTAACGTTGAGAAGTAAGAAGATGTGTAACCCCAAATAGACACACAGATGTGTTGAAGCTGAAAGAGGATATTATCTGTGTGTCTGTACTCGTTCACTCTGTTAGACTCCTCAGTTTGGATATAAAAGTGCAATATGGTCTTGGGTTTAGGCAGGAGATACATTGACTCACTCCAGATTATTGATGAACTACTCAGACAGCTGCAGAGGGAGGACGAGATTAATGTGATATCCCCCCATATGTTCCATGTATTCATTATATTTAAGTTCCCACATTGATTAAGTTGTATTTTTTACTTTAATGTAAATTCATTTAGATTTGTTTTTTGTTTTATGTGTGTTTTCTTGTTTTCTTGTCAAATTTCAGTGTACAGTTTTTTTCATAATGCCTTACAGGTGATGTAAATAAACTGTAAAAATGTTTGTTCTTTTCATATAATGGCCACTAGTCAAATGTGTAAATAAATATCTCAAGCAAACTGAGTTCTGTCCTTTTTAAATTTAAACTTAAAGAAGGATTCAGCATGGGTTAAAAGAGACATTTGCTGACATCTACAACAAATTACACATTTTAAATGTCTTTGCAGGAAGCGTAAAGGTTCAACTGATATAGATCATTTTCTAATATGCAACTTTGCAATACAAAGTCCTGCACATAATCACAGAGAAATTTAAATAAATCACAAAATTCTGTCATAAATAACACAAAGTAAGGTTAAGTCATCTCGAGTAGAGAACTCTACCTTTTTCTGGTGCTTTGACCTAATGATCAGCTGTCTGAAGTCCACCGAAAAGGGGTCAAAGAGGACACGATGAAGACCATGAGCTGTATGTATGTATGTATATGATTTATTATGAATTATACACAAAAACCTTAACTTCTTCTGCATACTGTATGTAACATATAAAACAACAGGAACAGGACAGCAGTGGATTCTGTTTGCCGTATAAATAACAGCACATGATCATAATACTGTGGCTAATAGCTTTCACTATTATGTGTCCACCACTGTTAGGTGGTGAATCTTGTTGGGTTGCCAGAAGTTATCCTTGTTAATAGCTTATGATGACTACACTATGAACCATTAATTAATGATTATACATTAACATGAATAAATCATTAGTTCCAACTTGTTTTCATTCAGGCCCGGTGGATTCTTGCAAATGTCATTAGGAGTGCTACGAGCCAGAAAAATCAAATTTTTTAAGGCCCCGTCGTCCAACCAACCAATCTTATACAGCCCTAATTATAGCTGCAGTAGGTCACTTTTATAAAAATATCTTTGACTATGAAGACTGATATACAGGGTAAGCTGCACGTCCCGGTGTTTATACCCATCCAGCAGGCTCTAGCAGGTGTCGGAACCATGATGTGAAATATCTTACAGAATTACACAGCTTCAAACTGCAGCTGCCTCAGCCCTCCCAGTGATGAGAGAGAGTCTCTTCTCCTCACCTTAGAGAACCTTTTGAGGATCTACGGGGAACATTTTAGATTGGTAGGTCTACGAGATGGAAACAGCGTTTTCAAAACAAGATATCGGCCATAGAGACGTCTGCCCTCTTCTGACAGGACAACATACGATAGATAGGAAAGGGGATGGCAAAGGGCCACAGGCCAGACCTGAACCCATGACCGCTGCAGCAAAGACTCAGGAATATCTAATGCTACTGATACCACTGCTGCCACAGATAACGGCAACATTTTCTGGATTGTTCTTGTTTTATTTTTGTTATTGCAGTTTTACTGTTGTACCTCTTCGAAAGCTGCTACTATACAATTAGTGCAGCTACAATTAATATTGCCATTCATTAATGAATTCAGTGTTCCATATACACCAATCGGGCATAACATCATGACTACCTGGTGGCTTGACGCAAGACCAAAGTACCCAAATGAACTGCTCTAATCTATGGCATTTGCAAGAATCCACTGGGCCTGGATGAAAACAACCAATCAGAGCTGAGAAAGATTCTTTGGGTTGGAGACTTGAAGATAGTTGATTGTCGAGTCTGATTCCCGGAATCCCAAAGCGTCTGTTTTTGACGCCCTGATAATGAGACTAAATCGACAACATTTCTATAATGATTGTTTTCATTCAGGCCCTGTAGATTCTTGCAAATACCATCAGGAGCACTAGGAGGAGCCAGAGGAACCTGATTTTTTTTAACATGGTTTACATGCTGGCCGGCTCCATGCTGGGCAATGTATATGTGATACAATAAGGCAATGTATTCTATTGGCCGGTAAAATATAGAAAAATATGCTTGGCCTGTATTTTTTAATCTAGCAGTCCCCTTGGCTGGTGAGTCAAAAAGTTAATTTTAGACACTGGATTAGAAAGGATTTGATTTTCCATTGGGTAAAATAAAACTCCAACCCAAGTCTTGCCCAAAAAGCTTTTGTACATGATGTCATTTCTTCTCACATTTTACTGGCACATGTCTTACATAATCAGAGCAGCAGAAAGATAAACTACAATCTTGAGCAGTAGAGATAAGACACTATAACAACAATCTACTGAACAGAGCTGTGAGGCATGTCACAAAGAAAGATACTGAACAGACACTGTAGTTCGTTCACTACATACTGGAGGCAGACTGGAACAGCAGCACAAGGGTTTGCCACTGGGAGTTTTTACATTTGGTAATTGTTTATTATGAGGCTCAGTCTTTTCCTGGAAGGAAGTATGCAGTGGGATTCTAATTATTGGAATAATTGGAATTTCGTCTAATTTCTGCTCCTTTTAAGTCAAAGAAAAACTTTCATCCCTTATTAATTTATTATTGGAAAATGTTATGCTCCATATATATGGTCTGTTGAATTGTATACTTGCCTGTAGACGGATTACACTAGAATCTAATTGACCTCAGCTTTCTCCTTTTCCTGTACATTCATTATGCTATGTGCTAGGCTAGTTTGTGTTGAAAAGACAACCACATTATGAAGATGGTTAAAATATCAAAGTGATGTGAATTTATAGTCACATCTGAAGTTAGCTAAAGTAAGGAAAATGCAAGATAATTAGCTAATTTACATCAATCATTAGCTGGTTAGTGAGACTAAAGCTACAGTGAAGAAAAGAGCCGCTGTCATTATGCACGGCTGTAGCACTGGTACCGCTATCTCGTCACGTGTATCTACCAGAAGGATGATCAATGATTAATCTATACAGCTCATACTGAATCAGACTTTATAAAGTGCTTTACAAGTCAGGATCAAATGAAAAGTCATTAACAGAGAAATGGCGAATGAATGGTTATAAAAGCCCCTCTGAGTAACATTTGACATCATTCCTGTGTAAACTGCAAAATAACAACCATCTCTGGAGTTATATCTCGGGATGCACAAATTGGATTTTTTTCACCATTATACTACCTCCTACTCATGGCCGATACTGATAAGATAACTGATCATTTCAAAGTGTTTTATTTTAAAAATAAGTTTGTAACCTGTAGTTTATGCACACCTGAGGTAAGAAAGGCTGAGATGTGGTAAGCAAAGATGGATGATTTAATGTTCCACGGCTCTGTTCTAAACCTAAACTAACTGACATCACTATTATTAACACAGTATTTTGAGATACTAATTCAAAATATTGAGAAGCGTAGTATTTTGAGATACTAAGACAACATTTTGAGAAAGTTTCTCATTATATTGACAGAATCCTTTTTTCCCCCGTCACATTAGCGGAAATGGGCTTCCATAAGTATTACTGTAAGTAGCGCACGCTAAAATATTCCATTAAAAGTAAAGTCAAAATTTCACTTAAGTAAAATTACAGAAGTATAAGAAACAAAATGCACTCAAGTAGGAAAAGTAGTCACTATGCAGAATGGCCCCTGTCTGTGTAATTTTGTATTATTGGATCATTGTCATTGACATAGTAACATACCAGTGATAGTTAAATGTGGTTACAGTGGGGCTAGTTTTATCTGCTTCTCAGTACTGTTCAATTCAGTTCAGTCACTGTATTATCCCAGATGGGTCAGTCAACAGCAACACAAGTACAGACAAAAACAAACGTACAAAAATGATTCCCATACATACAATACACATTACACCATAATACAACAACAATGCTAAAATGACGTGCAAATTAAGCAGCATAATTGCACATGGAACAAAGTTGAGAGTTTTTAGTCCCTTTGCACTTGATCCTTGGTATCTTTTGGAGAACCTGCTGATCACAAATAGCCTTCAGTGGGGTCTGTGGGACACTTATAACCTTCCCATGTGGCTCAGGTGTCTTTTATCCCTTATGTTCAGGTTACTGTACCAAGCAATCACAGAACAAATGAGAACAGATTCAATAAAGACAAGGACGTCATTTCCCTGTGCACATTAAAGGAATTAACTTCTTATAAGGAAGTAAATGTTGCTGTCCCTTTTTATAGACTGCATCAGAATTTATATCAAATTTCAAGTTATTATCTTTATTATTAAATTCAATGCCAGTTCCTTTCAGGAAGGTCTGAGATGGTGGATGGGATGATTTCCTTCTGAAATAAGACAAGGGGTCTTATTTCAGAAAGGCCCCATCCCACCATTTAACAAAGTCATCTGCCACCGGCCTGTTTAATCTATAACAATGCATCATTCCCTGATCACAAGATTGTTCTCTTAAGCAACTACAGCTGTCAAATAAACAAACTGGAGCAAAAATACAATAAACATAAATAATAAAAAAGTGTAGTGAAGTTGAAGTATAAAGTAGCATAAAATAAAAAAATCAAGTAAAGAACAAGTACCTCAAAGTTGTACTTAAGTACAATGGTACAGAGTACATGTACATTCCACTGCTAAACATCTGGAAAACCTCTGCTTTAGTGACTGAGATTTAGTTGCTCCTGCAAAGTTGTGCTGTGTGCAGTTCAGACCACTAGATGGAGTCTGATGACCAGCTTTACCCTGACAGCTTCATTCTTTGGGCTGATCATCAGGTTACTGTGAGACGAATGAATTTTCATTAAGCATCTACACGTGGAAAAGTATGTGTGAGGGTTCAGTTCAGTTATAATGTTCTCTTTCAGATTAATAATTCACTTCATGTTAATATTCTTATTATTTAGTCAGAAATGAGCAACAACACACACCTTAGCACACAGTCTTATGAGAGTTGTAGTTAACTTAAAAGGAGGAGGTGATTCAATTGTGCTGTAAACTTCAGCTGTAGGTTCTTGTTTTAGAATACAGACAGAAAACCCCAGTGTCATGTTTTAGCTTTTCAGAAAGACTGAAGCACAGCAACATTTGTATAACAGCTGGAAAATTACAAATATCGACGTATCACTGTAAAACCTTGCGAGTTAATTTAACTCACTAAAAATTGTTGCAACAGATTACATCGAAAATAGAGGTAACACTTACTAAATTTTGTAAGTTCAAAACATTCTTGATTAAGCAGCTTTTACTAGTAATTTTAAGTGACACTGACTTGAATTTTGTAATCTTTATTTGTACTGTGAAAACAAAACACCTAGTAAAAAGTACTTAATCAGGAATGTTTCTGTAACTTTTGATATTGAGTTAGTGTTACTTAAAATCTTAGATGTAATCAGTTTCAACATTTTTTGAGTTAAAAAAACTTCATCATTTTACAGTGTAGTATCTTTTGCTACAGTTACAGTCCCTTTAAGAGCCTTTTCAACATCACAGGTAGTTCAGTGGTTTTGTGTCGGTTACATCCTAGAAATGATCAAATCAGTATTGAGAGAATAAAATTTGAGCAGTGATTTAAATCTGAGCGTGAACATCTGTGGTTTGAACCTCCTGGTAGTCAATTTTGGTCAAAGCGCTGCAGATAAACGGCGGCCGCACTCGGGGGTCTCAGGTATTTCCGAGGCCTGCGGTGGAAGTGAGGCGAAGCCGCGAGGGGCCTCTCGCCGCATCTGCGAGTGAGAGGAAGAATCTGTGGAGGTATTTGCCAGCAGTCTGGGGGCTTTCCTGTAGAGGTTGGGCTGGAGGGGAAGAAGGAGCCTGTTGCCCCGGGGGCCTCAGGGATACCACAGCAGGAGGCGGGGAGGCCGAGGTCAGGGCAAAGGAGGCTGCTTGGAGGGGAATGGATGAGTGTTTAAAGAGCAGGAAAAAAACAGCAGCAATCGAGTGTAAACAACTGTAATTAATCAATCAGCTGCAGTGTTGATGAACGCTGTCCCTCAATAGAAATGGACAACTGTGAGCTGTCCTCAGAGCTTAAAGAAAAAAGCATTTTACCTTACAACAAGTTTACCTTTTTATAAATGTTTGTATGCATACTGTTGGAGAATTGGACCCTCTATTTTGTATAGATTATTTTAATTCAGTGGTTTATTTACTCGGTATCCGGTAGCCAAGGAAAATGTAAATATATTGTTATTCCTTTTCCTTTAAGCTCAGCTATGGAATAAAGTCTACACTGCCAAACTGTCATTCCACATTGCTCCTGCTTTCTTTGCAAATGATTAACATAAAGTATGGATTAAATCTTTGGGAAAACATTTCACTCTTTTTTTGTGAAGCTTGAAAATAAAACAGAATTTCCAGTTGTGTTCTAAAGCTTGACGGGTATCTGTTGGCACATGCACGGTATGATGTAACAGTATCTGTTCAGATAAAACAGTACAGAATATTCATTTCTGGTACACCAGAGGGGTATATTGTTAATATTATAATGCAATATTTGCTCAAGTATCTATAACAGCTGGGATGCATCTCCTGCAGTTAAGGCTTCCAGGAAAGAAAAAAAGAAAGCAAAACATTAAATAACAATAATATAATTAAGAGAAATTAATTTAGAACAACTTAACAGAAACAAAAAAAGAATGTTGTTTCACGTCTCACTTTGCTGCAGTATTTTATAACTGTACTCCAGGATACATCAGTACAATGTGACATCACTGTTCATCCAAAAAACTGACTAAAACTGCTAATTTTTTTATTCTGGCTGAAAGTCTCATTTATTACACTCTAGTTTTCCAACAGAGTTCCATGGTAACTGGTTGTCAGTCATAAAAATGCCAGAAAAAACAAACAAACTCAAAAGCACTTGTCTCAAAGCACAGACTTTGATGTATACACTTTGGCAGTAATTCAATTCAATTCAATTCAATTTTATTTGTATAGCGCCAATTCATAACAGAAGTTATCTCAGGACACTTTTCAAATAGAGCAGGTCTAGACCGAACTCCTTATAACATTATTTACAGAGACCCAACAGTACCACCATGAGCAAGCACTTGGCGACAAGGGCAAGGAAAAACTGCCTGTTAAAAGGCAGAAACCTAGGAGAGATCCTTCGGCTCTAGGTAATGTCAGTAATGTCTACCAGAGTATACCTAAAGCTGCAAACATGTAGTTTTCCTAATTATTGTGAGTAATCAAACATGAATAGAAGATGACTGTGCCTTTAATAATTATCTTCTGACATAAACTCGGGCCTGGATGTATAAACGGATGCCCATTTTGAATAATCTGAACCATCCTGTCATTGATGAGTATGGAAATGGGAATCATAAAATAAGTTAATTCTATATATGTATATATATATACATATATTGTGTATGGCGCTCAGGAGGAAAAGCAGGAATAGCACGGGATGAAAAGGAAAAAACAGGAGTGGGGGGTGGGGGTGCAGACTATGGGTCAACACAGTGTTTCCTGTCCTCTGGGATGTCTGGTAGCTCTGGATGACTGGATCACTCATCTCTCCTCCTGCACTCTTTCATCTCTCCCTTCGCTCTCGCCCTCCTCCTCCACTCATCACTCAGTCACCACAGGCTGTTTGGTTTCAGTCCACATTAACCTCTGCAGAGGGATGTCCAGTGATCGTACCACCGTTACCATGACTACCACACTGTTTGATTGGCAGGTAAAAACTAGAGAGTCACCTGTCAGCCAACACTGAAGACTCCAGTTCTTCTAAAGGTCGTAAAATTAGATGAATTCAGAGATTAGATACAACTTGTTTTCTTTCTTTCTATCTATCTATCTATCTATCTATCTATCTATCTATCTATCTATCTATCTATCTATCTATCTATCTATCTATCTATCTATCTATCTATCTATCTATCTATCTATCAACACAATACACTAGAAGTAAACTTTTTTAAACAATTTCACATTTCCACAGGTTTTCAACATCTGGCAATCAAGTCCTCACACTTAGGACAGGATAATTCCTATCACACTGTTTATAAAGATAATGCAAAGTTCACAAGAAGGTGTGACTTTTGATGCAAAATGTGTAACAATTAAACCTTATTTCCTTGACTTCCTTTATAAAAAAGGTTGAATATTTGATTTTTCCTTTATTATTATAAAGTTTCACTGGTATGAAAGGAGGAGGACACATTGACTGAGTTGGACCTCCATAATGGAGCCAGCTGTGGTTGCCGGACGATGATGTAACTGCGAACGTGTTATCACTCCATCTAGACAGCCGTGAGCGCGGCAGTGTCATCCATCCACTACAGAGATGACAGAAACCTAAACATCAGATTTGAATTTTCAAAGATGAAAAGATGAATTTCCTGTTTTGACAGTTTCCATCTGACCTATTATTTAATAACACAAACAAGCGATCTGATCAACTTCCTGTTCAGTCATTCCACTAAATATCTTTCCATATGACCTCTCGCCTGCTTCACAAAACAGTCCGTCATACACGCAGCACTTTACCGTAGCTTTTATCATGAAATGGAGGGTTTTGCATGAGTGATACATTGTAATCGGCAGCTCATTCATGTGTGCGTCGTCTTCCCTGTTTTCCCAGTGTCAAACATGTCGCTGTCCTCCAGTACAAACATGCAGAGGATTATATTAAAAATGCCAGTGCTTTGTGATGTCACAGCAGGCAGGAAACAATATAAAGGTTACATTTAACATTTACATTCAGGTACTTAACTCACGATCTTATCAAGGCCCTTCATACTGACTAATAAACTTTAAACACAGCTCAGAAATAAGTAGTTTATGTAAAAAAACTAACAAAAAACTGGACACTGCAAATGTTACTGAAGCAGAAAGAGAATTTGTTGGGCCCAGTTTTCAGCCACATAATAAACTTTAATAAAAAAATGTTGATGTGCTAGTGGGTATTTATGTTGAGATGGCACAGAGGAACAAGATATATCAGGCTTCAGACACACATAATACTTGCCAGTAGGATAGAGTCATCGCTGGTTTTGTAATTTTCATGAAAAATACAGGATCAGACTTTATATGTATATCCTGTAACTGTTTGATGCATATGACCAGAGGATGAATCCTGCTGACTTTGGTGATCCCCTGACTTTTCTGCCAGCGCCGCAAGCAGGTTGACATTTATTGTTTTCAATAAACTGTATCGACAGATATTGGATTGATTGCCCTGAAATCTGATACAGCCAATGACTTTTCATCGAGTGGCACCATCAGGCATCGACATAATATAAACATGGACAACATGACTGCTCTTTAGTTTATTTAAGTCAAAAGTAATGTGAACTATTCATCCCTTTAACTTAAATTATATATGTGAATCTAATGATAAAATAAATAAAAACAATTGACTATTATACTTTTTTTTTTAATTCATTTTAATAAACACATCGTTGGCATATATAAAGAAGGGCAACCTGACAGCTCTACAAAAGTGAAGCCTGGTGGCTGACTGCAGTATAGGTCATACAGCTAGCTGCCCATGGGACATCATTTTTCCCAAAGATGGTTTCTGGCATTTCAGTTAAGTCTTATCACGCTGTGTATGTTCAAGTGTTAATTTTTCTGATTCATGATTAGTTATTTGAAGGTATAAAAGGGGGTTTCAGGTCATGATTGACAGCTAAGCTGTGCTAGTGATTGAGTCAGCCAGGCATATGGGCGGGACTTTGATACTGGGCATCAGCCCCAATCCCTGCTGCACACAATCTGGTTTCAAGCGTCGAAAGATGGCAGTAGCTGAATCCGGTATCCGGGATATTTTGGCTTTATTTTTGTACAGTGGGAGGGAGTGGAGATGCAACGTCCACATATAAAACTATGTTGATGCCATCAGGTCAACACTAACAATACTTTGAAATGGTAAACCTGCATGTTAGCATGCTGACATTAGCATTTAGCTCAAAGCACCACTGTACCTAAATACAGCCCCGCCGAGCTGCTAGCTTGGCTGCAGATCCTACTGACCTGTCCATTCAATAACAGGGGTGCACTTGTCGAGTCTGTGGCTTAGATTATAATTATTCTTGAAAAACTTGCTAACTTGTTTGAGACCCTCATATTAATTTCCCTTTTGAGTGTTTACTGAACTAAAAAAAGACAGCGGTATTAGAAAGGTAGTGTTACCTAAGCTCATATGGTTGAACACACTTCAACCTGGGGTGTCACACCTGTGGAAACTACAGCAACAGCTAAAAATCACGTCCGAGCTGGTTTCCCATTAGGTCAGTGGTCGCCTGGAGAGGCCAATTCTCTTTAGCTCCCCTTTCACTCCTCACACACCAAATACTGCTGGGTCAGACAGAGGGAAAGCCACTAGGCGCCAAGTTGCAATTAGACGCTCCATTATATAAAGGCATATTCAGATAACAGGGGCACCAATGAGGTCACTATGTGCCTTTTGTTGTGGGATTAATGAGATTTTTAATAAAACAAAAAAATGCCCCCTTCCTTATTGTAATGACCTAATGAGTGTGCCGGTGGCGCCGGGCCTTGTTGGTGGGAAAGTCCCGCCGTTGAACCAATCTCTTGGTGGCCCCCCCTCTTCTTCATCCCAACATCCCTTTTCCTGCACCTGCATCCCACCCCCCCAATTGTTGCCCCGTGCTTTCCGGACCCCCCCTCCAAGCTAGGAACCAAAGGAGTGTTTAATTACCATAAAACGCTATCAGCATTTAGTCCTCTGACACAATGAATGGCAACATAGAGCTCATTGAGGTTATCAACAAGGGGACCACTGGTCAATTGGGTCATTGATTTGGATTGTTTGACAGACCGGGAGCCAAGGCTGCAGGAGCAAGCAAAGTTCAAAAATCCCCCTCAGTTGAATCGAGAAGTTTGTCACAGAATCTGTTGGAAGGGGCTGTCAGGAGTGATTAGGGGGCATGAAAGGGCTCAGCGATCAAACAGGGCCTGTCCCAACGCTGCACATTTAATTAGAATTTGCATGTCTTTGTTCCTGACCCTTCAGCAGGCATGATCTGATTACAAGGGTGAACAGTTACCACCAGGGGAAAAAGGGGAACTCGCAATGTGCAACTGCGCTTATTTGTGATCAGTTTTTTAAAATGAAAACAAATTCTCCGCCTCACCGGGACTCTGCAGCAAGCTGGAGGATCAGCAAAAAGGAGACAAAACAGTTGGAGGGACGCTCAGGTGAAGGTACTGCTGAGGCGAGTCGATTTCTCTTCTGCTTAAATTTAGTCTCCCACTGAATTGTGGGAGTTTGGGGAGGGAGGGGGGGTGACTGAGGCGCTCACTGGCTCATTAATTGGGAGGCATAGCGCCCTTTGACCCCAATGATGCAGGGTGACAGGGCAAACGAGGAGAGGCGATTGGCTAGCAGCTTCAGCGGTTGAACGTGCCACCAGTGGTGTCCCAGAGTGGAAAAGGGCATCGTGGAACAAAACATGGCTCGCTTCTTTTTTCTCTTCTTTCTTCTCTCTTTTCTTTGTTCCTCTTTTCTGTTTTATTCTCCTCTTTTGCTGTTTTCTTCTCACTCCTTGTTTTCCTTCCTTCCTCCCATCTTTCACAAATGTTGGAAATTGAATTATTCTGTTGTGTACTTAAAAAAACAAAACAAAGTTACAATTGAAATTCTTCTGTCTCTTCTGTATGGGTATACAGTATATGACACCCACTGCATGTATGTCCCCGAAGGGGGATTCATATTAGTTTTCCCTAATTGAAACGGACCTAAATAATAATAGAATTTGTCACTTAAAAAAACGGATAAAACTGATACTGTGTTTAGATTTAAATTGGACATTATTTATTGATTTATTTGTTTTTTAAGGAAAATAACTTAATTATTACACTGTAACACATTCTTTTAACTGGAGCTTGCTACAACAGTTAAACCAATATAAATATGAATCCTCTAAAATGTGTCCTAAAACCTGTTTCTCTTGTTCTTGTATTAGCTACATTTGATGTTTTTATTGTGAAGCACTGTATACATTTTGTTTTGAAAAGTGCTGTATAAATACATCTTTACTCAAATGCTTATGCAGTTATGCAATCAGCTGTTTCGTTTACTCAGCAATTATAAGGTTGCACTTTTTTCAAATTATAATTATTAACAGTTTTTTTTAATGAAATTTAATTGTAAAGTGAACATTCTGCTTACATAAAAGTAATATATATATATAAATGTAACAAATACATATATTATTTCACAGTTTCTCTATCACAGCTCCAATTGCTTTTTATATTAGCATAACATGTGGATGATTTAATAATTTCATCAGAATTATTCATTAGAATTTTTCTTTTCAATTAAGTGTTCATAGCTAAATTAATTTCAAAAGTCTTATATTTATTTTAAATGTATCCATAATACCTAAATTAATGAGTGAGTCTTATTATTATTTATTATTGTTGTACTAGTCATTATCATCACGATCACCACAATTATTATTATTATTATTATTATTAATAATAATATTATTATTGGTAGTAATAATGAGTTTTTATACTTTTTATTAATTTAAGTATGCTTACCTAAATACATACTTATATACTTATATAAGTTTTAATAATAATGAAGCATAATCAGTCATATAAAACACAATAATAACAATCATAATAATCATTTTAAATTATTTTTGTCAGTCATAATTGGTTAAGTGGATTACTCTTTATTATATATATTATACATTTTATTTTTTAACAAACTATTTGACATCTTCTTTCAATTCTGCTCCTCTCTCTCTTTTTAATGCTTATGTCTATGAAGTACTTCATGTGTATACAGATACAGTTCCTCCTCTGTATCAGTAAAACGTGATCTGATGTGAACTGAAGGATTCATGCGTTTGGGTAGAAACTTCTGTAACTGTCAGGCCTGTTTTCTGTGTGATGGAGGTCATTAGTGTGCTGCGCTTGCATGTCGTCTCATCTCCTGTCTTTGTTAAAGTGTCTCCAGTGTGTCTGGAATGGAGGCACGCACCCTGTTCTGCTCCCACATGTCTCTTTACCTCCGCCCGCCTTTAGAATACCACCTCCTCTTTCTCCTCATCACACTTTTTTCCTCTTCCTTTATCTTTACTCCTCTTACTCCAGATTCTATAACTTTAAGTCTCTTCATTCTCCTTGCTTTTGTCTTCCTCTTGTCTGGCTTCTCCATTTCCCAGTCCTCTCCTTCATAGTTTCATCTTCTTCACCACCTCCTTAATTATCGTCTAACTTTTAAACTTTTAAACTACTTTTAAATCCTAGTCCTCCTCCCCTTTCTCCACCCTGTCTTTTTACTCAGATAAAACAGACTAAATTAGTGAATTTATCAGTCTTGTGTTTACGTTAACAGCTTTCCATTTTGGAGGGTAGTGATGCATGATGATATCGGCACGTCATCGGCATTGGCTGATAAAGGCTTTGAAATACAACATCGGCATCTAGAATTTCTGCCAATATGACAGGCTGATAAGGTGATGCTTAAACTATATTATTAACTAGGCAAAATTTGCGAGCCAAAGATAACGTCTGTATTCGTAAAAGAGGGACAAGTATGTCTGCACAGTGTGGAGATCTTTTTAAGTTTCCAAAATGGATAACGTTGCTGTTTGCAATGACGTTCAGAGTCGGCCATTCCTTCAACACTACAAGTTTAAATATAGCCACAATCATGATCTTTACAACTGATTTGTGAAGAATCAGGAACCAGTGACACCTGTGAGCAGTCTCTTCTCCTCCAGGTTGGGAACCACTGGATTAGTTGGTCAAAAAGCTTAGGGGACCCCCTCCGCCCACATCTTTCCAATCTTACAAACTATACCAAAGAATACTTTATTTGTATTCTTTGGTATGGCAAGACAGTAGAGAGATACAGAAAAGGCCTTCACATGTAGTGAAGGGCCTCAGGCGGACTCAAACGTGGGCCACCTCAAGGACTCAGTTTTGCCTCGTGAGCTACTGCCCCTCCTTCCTTGTCTTACTTTATCTCTCCCACCTCCTCTTTGCTGATTACCTTTTCTTTCTGCTTCTATTAATCATGACACTATAATTCCCTGTCTAGTCCTTTACCATCTCCCCCTTGCTACTCTAACTATTCTCCTTTCTTCATCCCAACTGCACATTGTGGAGCCAGTTAAAGTACCTGCATGGGCTAAGACGGTCATTTCTGGTGATTACGATCGTCATATGATTTTTTTACGTCATACATTGTCACAACTTGCCAACAGTTGCAGCTGGCAGTGTTGCGTTGTATTCAGACGGTTTCGGTCCACTGTTCCTTTTGTACTTTTCATTATGGTTTACTCTCAATTTCGATAATGGAAATGTACTTTGTCAAAAAATTATGCTTGTGACGTCTTACATCATCACATTTTGCCATCTGTTGGAGTTGGCAGTCTGCTGTCATATTCAGAAGGTCTGGGTCAACTGTTCATCTTGTACTTTTGATTACGTTGTTTGTTTTATGAATGTTTCACAAAAGAGAAAGACAGCAAGCCCTGGGAATCACTTTATAGCAGGTCATTTTCCAAATGACAAAGGCTGACGTTGGTATGACGAAAGTTGAAATGATATGATTTCGCTCGTTGAGCTTGGTGCACCGAGGCGGAAAACGGACTCCATGTGCTCCGCCGCGGTTTCTGTACTCCCTGAACCCTGAAATAATGACCCTTCCTTGTTCATTAGTGTCTACTCAGTCAATCATAACACATCAGAAATGAGTTTAGCATTCAGGCGCAGGACAATTGACCTTGTGTGTGCCCTTCCTCACCAGCGAGCTGTCACAGGGCTTCATCCAAATTGAGGCAATTAGCTGCGATGTGTCTCCCCCATTAAGCTGAGTGTCTCCACTGTGTCCTAATGACAGCAGCAGGACATGGCCTAATCAGCTCCAGCGTCTCCCCAGAGTTCACATCCACTCCTAGCTGGCACACCCAGGGAGAGAGGAGGACTGGGGTTACCAGCCAAAAAAACCATAAACCAGGCAGCCTAAGGCAAATGCTCAGAAAGACAGTAGTGAAGCTAGAGGAGGGTCAGATAAATCTAAGAGAAAACAAGTTTCTGACAAAGTACGAGTACTCCAATATGCGCATGGGTGTAAGGTAAGCCCACACTCTCTGATTTTCCTAAAGCAATAAAAGCACAAGAATCATCGTTTTGTCAATAAGAACCACTGACCCTGTGGTCCCTCACACTTCTGTCGCAGTCAAGGTTGAATACACTAAAGGTACTTTGATACTACATATACTAGCAAAGTATGGAAAGGTTTGTGAAATGGACTGTTAAGTGAGCAAAGAGAACCCACTTTGGCTGCTTAAAAACAAAAATGCTGGATTCAGACGTATGAAGTAAAACATGTGTAAGTGGCGATTACACAACCGACACCGAGACCTGTACGATTCAAGATTCATCCTCTGAGCTGACATATCCTGATGCATCTTGTATTGATAAAAGTTTAAATTTGATGATGACAAAAAATATTGCTTTAAAGTGATCACAAAATGAAAAACTAAGGGTGACCAGACATGATCAGGTGTTTGTGGTCACAGCTCCAAAGAATCTGTAACAGTTTGCCAAGTGATCAGAGAACCAGTCTTTTTTCCACATACTGAATACATTGGATTTTTAAGGGCTAAGCCAAAATTGTTCAAATTAACTTGACCAAGAGATCTTGACTATTGCAAAAGCTGCACATCCAGATGCTACAGTCACTGGAAAGGGAAGCATGCTGTTTGATTTAGAAAGCAGTGGGAACCTTGAGACGACCAGATTGGCCAGACCAGCCCTCCACAGCAGGTGCTGTCACCCCAGGAGGAGAGGAAGAGAGCCAGGTAGGAGCCATACTAGCCCAGCCTGGACTTAAGGCTGCTCCTGGGTAACGTCAGGTCTAGATGAAATGGGACTCAACAGGAAATCAAACACATTTTGTGGGCACATCTTCCACATCCCAGATCCGTGACAGGTGGACCGTGTTCCGAGCCAACGAGAGGAGGCGGACTCTGTGTTAATATCGATGATGGTAATGCTTAAATGCAGTCAAAGGGGATGGACAGTGTTTCTTCAGTCTTTTTCTGTGTGTAGCATGAAGATACTGCAAACTTTACATGTAGTTGTACAGCCTTGCACTGTATAATAATAGATTGTCCTTGAACAGATCTATCTTAGTCATTTTTATTATATTTTATTTTGTTTACTTTCAAAAATCTGTGTGTGTGTTTAATGATTTTATTCCTACTGCTTGAATTTAAAAGAAAGTCCTTCTCTAACTTTATACACAAAGTGGTACATTCACAAAAGATCAATACATATATAACAGTAGTAGAGTGCTGGATTTGTCTTTTGAGCATTTTGCTCAAGGGCACCTCACAGATAAGCAGAAACACATTGTCCAGATGCTGTGTACCAGTGGGGAGATTTGAACCGGCAACATTCCAGCCACAAACCAATTCCTGTAACTTCAAGGCCACCGGCTGAGTGCCTAAATAGGATCTGCACTGATGAGATTCCTGTCCAGTTGACCTCCCCTTGTCCTTTTCAGTAGAAACCTCCCATAATACATCTCGTTTTGTCCTGAGCTCACATGGTCCGAGGTTGTTGGGTTATGTAAGCTCTCTGGACTCAATTTACACAAACAGATTCTTCACTGGGTGGCAGTGAATTCAATAACACTAATCTCAGTTAAAGTTAACATCAACAGGTATCACAACATAGCCAACATAAAAACACACACTCAGCACTGCTTGATCACTGGCCACTTCAAAATATAAGGGATACCTATAGCGCCATTTCTGGACACACAGGACTCCGCGGCCTCTGGTCTTTTTTTTTTTTTTGCAACTTCTGGTCAAGCAAGAATGAATATTTAACTTTCAAAATAAAGCTTGCATGATCAATGATGCATTCAGATGGATTCAGGGAAATGGTAGATTGCAAACCGGATTTCATGTTAGTGGATGAAAGCAGGATGGTAAAATTAGCTGGCAGACAATACCGGGAACCGTTACAGTAGATGTCATTGGCATCCAAAGTTTTGCTGTCCTCTGCAACGGTATTTAAAATTGGATGTCACATAGCTCCCTCACGCAAGGATATATATTATTTGTAAAGGACACAAACCGCAACATATTGTCATGCGTGTTTTGTTTGTTTTTCCCATGCAGTGAGGAAAGTATTGAATGTGAATGCAGCATTATGTTGTGAAATGTTCACAGGTTGAGGCGCAAAAACTACTTGATAAGTTTTGGGAAAAGGTCGTACGTTACATTACACAACTGATGTAACTTAAGTACATAAATAAAACATAGAATACATATGTACCTTATCTAACGAAACTTCTCTTCTACTTTATGTAAATGAATTTACGCATGTTAATTGCTGACTTTTGGTTTCACACAGAACATTGAACAGTGGTCTCCTGGTTGAGCCTTGTGATGAGCAAACAAATGGTCTTATCATGGCACAGAGATGGTTAAATGTGTCTCAGCAACAGCGACTTCCCCAAATTGCTAATGGGATAGGAGATTATTCCACAGCCACATCATTAATGGTTTTAGAGGTTTAACTTTAAAATAATTATTACTACTACAGCAACTACTACTACTACTACTACTACTACTACTACTAATAATAATAATAATAATAATTTATATGTATTATATATCATCTGAAATTATGAATCATATCATTAACTTTAATGTATGACACTATGTAACAT
Source organism: Dicentrarchus labrax (assembly GCF_905237075.1). NCBI lineage: Eukaryota > Metazoa > Chordata > Actinopteri > Moronidae > Dicentrarchus > Dicentrarchus labrax. Next base: position 23,623,167 of record NW_026136702.1, read on the forward strand.
CTCCTTCTAACACAGAGAAATTAAGCAAACTGTTGTACCCATGATCCTTTGCAATCATTAGAGCATTTAATCTCCATTGCTATCCTGCTAAAAAGAAAGGTCTGGCAGTTTATATGTTGTTCAGAGTTAAGGAAGAAAGAAAAGATGAAGGGTAGGAAAAAAAGATAAGAAGAGATTTAAAACATGACCAAATCAACAAAGATGAATGATAAAACAGAGCTTGTTGATGTAAAAGCATTCATGCCTGCCTGTTTACTGTGTGTGTGTGTGTGTGTGTGTGTGTGTGTGTGTGTGTGTGTGTGTGCGTGTCTCTTTCTGTGAATGAAATAAAAGCTTGTCTTGTTTAGCGGACCGCTAACAGTGAAAAAGGCTAATAGGGCTGACCTGCCGCTCACCCCGGAGCAGCAGAAACAGAATGAGAAAGAAAAACAGAGGGAAGAGGAGCCGGTATTCTTCTTGTGCATGAACGAGAAGGGTGAACGAGGGAACGAACCAGCGCCGGGTGGCGGATTAGTGCAGGTTGTGCCCTTCTGAAGAATGGAGGGAGAGACGGACGATGGAGGGAGGGATGGATGGGAGGCTCCTGTCAGTGGAGCTGCTGATGAGAACAGAGTTTAATGAAACTTCACCTTGATTTTTCTAAAATGACAAGCAGCTGGATTAACAAAACTATAAAACAACATCAGTTGTTCTTCACCTTATTCATACATGTCTTTTATTTTTCATTTTAGCTGACGTTTTGTATCAAAGTCCATTGGAGGGTCAAAAAGTGTCAAAAGTGCTAAAAAAAAGGAAAAAGAAGCATCCCAGAAGCGCCTCTCTGCTCTGCTCGCACTGGCAGGTAGTCAGACACAGAAATGGCATAGAGAATCCGGTAAATTTTCAAAATGAAATACTGCGTGCAGACTCTGCATTTTCACACTACACTGTTTTCCAAATTATTATGCATATACTGTTTTTGTTCTTTTTCTTACTTGGCAGTCAAAAGGATTTTTTATTCCTCAACAATTATATCGTAATCTGGATTTTATTAAACACAATTACCAATCATGACAATCGATTTTTTTGCAAAATAACTCAAAATGCAGTGTTCCAAATTATCATGCAAAAAGAGTTTCAAAACACTTAACAGTATCTAAAGGATTGAAAACCGAAATCTGTTGTATTTTTTGCATTAGAGGGGATCATTTTTCTCAAATCAAAGCTATTTGAATCAAAAACATCTTTACAGATCGAGCTACATATTACCATAGGAGCCCTTCTTTGATATCACCTTAACAACTCTCTCATCCATTGACCTTTTAAGTCCATGTACAGTTTCTGCCTGTATTTCCTTTGAGGATGCCAGAATTGCCTCCCAGAGCTGCTGTTTTAAGGTAAACTGCCACCCACCCTCATAGAGCTTCCTTTTAAGGATGCTCCACAGGTTCTCAGTAGGGTTGAGGTCAGGAGATGATGGTGGCTACACCATGATTCTTTCTCCCTTAATGGCCATAGCAGCCTAGGCCACAATGGTATTTGTTGCAGCATGGGATGGTGCGTTGTCTTCCATGAAAATGATTGTACTCCGAAAGGCACGGTTCTTCTTTTTATACCATGGCCGGAAATGGGCAGTTAGGAACTTCACATATTTTGCGGAGGTCATTTTGACACCTTCAGACACCTTAAAGGGGCCTACCAACTCACTTCCCATGATTCCAACCCAAAACATCACAGCCTTGTTGGGACATGGTGGCCATCCATCAACCATCCAGAACTCCATCCATCTGGACCATCCAGTGTAGCATGGCATTCATCAGTGAATAAAATTGTTAGACAGTCTTCATGTATTTCTTATTTCTTAATATTTTGTGAAATATCCAGTGGTTTCATACCTATTGAAAGACACTGCACTATTTCCACTTTTCAACTGCAGAAAGATCTTTTTTTCCTCCCATATTGCATGAAACCTGTGACTTTCTTAATAATGTGGAACAACATCCTTAAGTAGTTTCCCATTAATTAGGCTCACCTGGCAAACTAATAAAGACAAACCTGTCTGAGATTGATGTCAGTGATTTAAACAGACATGGGAAGCAGCACAATTGAAAACTTTCATTGAAAAACAAAAAATCAAATGTTTTTTTAATTGAAATCATATTTGCATAATAATTCGGAACACAGTGTAGATTTAACAGCACCAAGCCAGAAGTCAGTCAGAGACAGGTAAGAGTAGTTTTTAAGCAGAGAAACACAGCGTTTTGTATTCTTTTTAAGTAAAAAATTCACAAGTAAACAACATCACTCACCCACTACACTCTGAGTTTGCCTCCTACCATCAGGAAGGAGGTATACCTCCCGAAAACGTGTCAGGTCTAACAGATACCTGAGATCATTTGTACCATCAGCTGTTGGGTTTCTCAACAAACTATAGGTCATCTTCCATCCCTGCCCATGTCACAGCAAATTTTTTCACTATTTTTATATATATATATATATATATATATATATATATATAGTGTACATGTGTATTTATGTTTTTATTTATTTATCATCTCATGTTTTTATGTGTTTTTGTGCAAATGTGTATGTGTTGGCTACCTGTTGTGAACCAAATTGCCCCTTGGGGACATTAAAGACATTTCAATTCAATTCATTTCAATTCATTGGACAGACAACACGCAGTGAAGACACTCCGCCTCTGAAACGCTCTCGGTGGGATTTGAAGATGTGTTCAGTTCAGATGTTGTTCAAGATCATTTTTATGTCCATTAATTGCTGAAAAACAGCAACAGAGTCTGAAGGTTCATTCTGGCCTCAGATGGCATGATGTTGATGTGAATGTGAGTGTGATAAATGCAGTATAGAATTTAAACAAGACTTAAAAAACAAAATAGCATATAGCAATAGATGCAGGGTGAGAACTACAGGGGAGTCAGGGGGAGCTTGGCTCTTCTTAATGAGACACAAGCTGAAAACATGATTTGTGACATTTTGGAGGGTTCTAAAATATTGCACTTCTATTTTTCTGTATCATCATCATCGTGTATTATGTGTAAAATTAGACTATTATTAGTGTATGTATGTACAGTATGCCACTAACTTGTTATATATCAGATGTGCTGCAAGTAAGCATACATGTTTGCAGCTCCCTGTAAGTGAGCTCTCCTGAAAGCCATGTATAGTTCACACACTGGCTGGATGGATGAAAAAAGATAACTTTCAGATGTAGGCCTAATGTTTATAGACCCTGACTGCAAGTCATGGGGCAAAACACGTAAAGTTTGTCCTGACAGCGGCTCCAGAGGGAAGACCTTACTAAATCAGGTTTATCTTTGTACGAAGGCATCTCACACTCAACTCTCTCTCATTAGTCCCTGTCAGATCAGCACCTCTTTAGGGTCAGTGTATCTTTTGATTTGATTTCCTTTTCAGAAACAAAACAAAAATGAGTGCTTATCTGACTTTTGTTTTAAAATACACAATCACAAGGCGTTTTCTTTTTCATGGGCAAAAAGGGATGAGCAGAATTTTAAAAATGCTTTGATTTTCCTTCTTTTTATTTCGTAAACAAAAGAAAACAGGAACAAAAAAGAAATCTTTGGTTATTTACAAGACGAGAGAGCCAAATGTATTGCCAGTGTGCCAGTTCCTTTGTCCCAGACCTAAATGTATTATTTTTACATGCCTCCCGACTGTAGAACCGTGTGTGTTTAGATTTGGGGAAAATGATGAATGGTATGAATTGAGCTGGATTTCCCTAAATTATTATACATTTTTTTGCAAATGATGGCTCACACACATTTCTGCAGGTAGACAGGACCCGTTTGCCATGTCTAATTTCACATCAGAGTAGGGTTCCAAAGGCTTTTTAGTGTGAGCTAAAGAAACACACTGGCAATTCTACATTTGATCAGGTCTGAGAATATAAAAACAGCTTTTATGTTTTATTATACAAAATAGAAAATTTGAAAATTGAACCATTTTTACAATTTCGCTCCATTTAAATTTTTGTATCTTAAAACAGAAATCAAATAACTTGTTTTTGTTGTTTTAGCCATTTCTGAAAGGAAAACTGAATAAGCAAAAGATACACTGACCCTTTAGTAAATCTAATTGAACACGCCAATCTCATGTATGAATAGGCACCCGAGTCACATTTTCGCAAATCTGACTAGTTTCCTGTGCAAAACGTTGAGCAAACAGTGTGATTTGGTTCCCATTGAAACAAGTTGGCTTTGAATTTTAATGAATTATACAATAATAATAATCGTAATTTCAATTCAATTATTTTTGATGTTTTCACTTTCTCCTGTAATTTCATTCCAAAAAATGGCAAAAAATGGCTACATGCGTCTCAATTTTTTTTAGAAAAGCTGCTGTGAAATCAGGCATTTTAGGCCGTAACACCTCTACAATGAGTACTGCGTGCAAGTGAAAGCTCTCGGAGGATCAGATGAACATGAGAAGTGATGGACTGTGTAACAGGAGGTTCAGCTCTCTGACTTCCTGCAGCCGTTGTGTATTTGTTGTTCTAATCTTGTCAACTCAACACACCTCAGAGGTTACTGGCGCCCGACCGGCCCCTCCTCTTTAATAGTTTTGGTTGTTTGTCGCCGTGGGGATGCCAAACCAGGAAGTGACACCATATAATAATCACTGACATGTTGTTGTGGAAACAAGCTGTGGCACTTAATGACGGCTTCTCTCGCTCGCTACCACCACTGCAGTCACGGCAACCGTCTCACCGCTTTCATCAGCTTCGAGTCGGAAAGAGAGAGGGGCTGCCAGCTACTGACAGAGCAGGGACAGCCTGGAGTGTGTGTGTGTGTGTGTGTGTGTGTGTGTGTGTGTGTGTGTGTGTGGTTAGGCATGTAGTCAGGTTAGTTAGGTTTGTGTGTGTGTGTGGTCAGTGGACAGAGCCAATCGCAGAGCTGCTGCCTCCTGTCCCAGTGATTTACACACTCTGATTCTAAACATCTACACACACACACACACACACACACACACACACACACACACACACACACACACACACAGAGCCCGGAAACAGCCAGCAGTACTTCAAGTGTTGATGTTTTTACAAGACGAACGCACAGATCACTGATCAGCCACTGAAGCACTTTGCTGGAGCTCATGTGCGTTCATGTGTCTGTCTGGATGGAAAATGTGTGGAAAATAAAGCACAGGCCCTTTATAATTGTTCCATTTCATGGATGTAGCATCCCTTGTTGTTCACTTGTGATGAAGTTTCAAAGCAGCATTGGGGAAGAGGTCAGAATGTATGTGTGACAATGATATATACTGTAGATGCTTTTGGGGCTTTTGAAGCATTTTAAGATTTTTTGGGATTTGTTATTGCCTTTACTTTGACAAAGCAGCTGATTTGAAGCATTTTAAGGTAAAGTTCAGAAACTGTAGGGTTAACTTTATCATCAAGACCTTAAAATTAAATGATAAAATGTGTCATTTTTCCATGCCCTCCTGAACGTCACATCTGATGGGCTTATAATATATATATAAACAATGTTTATATTCCATCCGACACGCTGAATCTGTGTTTGGTTTAAGCAACTGCTCATTTGTATTGGTTAGCCTTTTTATGAACACTCTGTTTGCCTTTAGCTTTGTTTATTGTTAATATCATGTTTGTCTATGTATTATGCATATGAGTATGTGTCTGTTTGCATACTTTTATTTTTATGTGTAATTTATCCAATATATTAGATATTATTATGATTAAAACCACTAAAACACTGAATAAAGCAGTTCCACCTTAAAAATCACTGCTTCTCCCACACTGTTGGACAGACAAAGGACAAAGGCTAACGTTAGCTCAGCTTGTTTCTCTGATAACTTAAGATCCAGACGTCCGATGACTAAAATCCTTCATGTGGATGGTACAGAAGTGGCTTCAGACTGGATAAAAAGTCAATGTATGACAGCTTCTGGCACTCATATAGAACATATCTATAGTATTTATAGACATTTTAATAAGGAAATGTTACAGATTATAGATGTTTGTTGACCCATCCATCCACAATCAATCTCCACAATCAATCTGCAGGGCGTTCTCACTTCAGCATAAAAAAAATTCATAATTTTGGGCCACAAACCCAGCTGTTTTTTTATAATGTTAAACATTTATCAGCAACTCAACATTAATAAGAGTTCCCAGTTTATTAGGGTTACATGGATGCAACTCTACAATCCAATGTAAGAATCCCATCTTTATCATTTTCATGATTCAACTCTATATATTATCAACTTAATAGATAAGTTTGTGTGGCTGTGGATTGGATGTAAGTGTGCCTGATAGACTGTAATAGACTCTCCCCTTCCGCCAATCTCTCACACCTCACATCCTCACATACCCAAATACAGTGGTGTAAAAACCTAAAAAAAACTCTACTACTACTAATTCTGATTAATATACAGCCAGTGACTTTTGCTGCATCACTATACCCATGTTTTCTGCCCGTCTCCAACTGTCATATAAATGTAACATGCCCTAAAAATGATCTCCAGAAATACTTGGGTTATAGTTAAGATACCTGCTGGAAAATGACTGAAGTTAAAGCAATGGCAGGATCTAGATTCAAACATCCAAAACGCATTCATATGTCGCATAAGCCACTCACCTGTGGTGGTGAGTGCATAGAGGTATCATGAAGGTGATAAAGCTCTGAATCACAGTGGTCAAACTGAGCTGCACTTCAACCCAAGCATTGTGTCTAATTTAAAAGATTCGATCCAATCAGATTAAACAGATCAGATTCCTGTTCAAACAAGACAAGAGAACACCAGATATGACAAAGAACTGGATTTACAGGACCTGTGTGAACATACAGCTACACATACACGCAAACACATACACACACACACACCACCCAGTGGTTAGTGGTTACCAGGCAGGCTTACTGGTGCGGAACAGAGGACCAGTAAGGAGAAGGAGATGCCAACTGACAGGCCCAGTGTCTGATGGGGCAGAGGGGGTGTGGAGGGGTGGTAGTGTTCTTATTAGGCAGCGCTGCGTGGGCTCTGACCTCTCACACACTTCATGAGTTCACTTAATGAAGCCCCGAGCCTCAGTGCCTCTCCGCTCCGTCCGGCCTCACATGTACAACAACACAGTCGCGACAATCCGCAGTTTGTGGTGATGTTTCTGAGCCCTCTGTCTCAAGGAGTTGGGACACCTGAGGGTTTTATTTTGAAAGCCAAGTGGCCACAGCTGTCCACAGTTTTATGTTTAAAAATGTTTCAGGGTCAAAAGCAGCACTTGATTTTTGACCAATTCCTGTAATTGATGTTGGATGAAACTTGTCATAGCACACACAAGAGCTGCAGCTTAAAGGTTATTTATAAGATTTAAAGGTCCAGTGTAACATTTAGGAGGAGCTATTGGATTTATTTTATAAGCAGTCGAGCCACTTCCAAGTTTCACACCTGAGTAGAACCTCCTGGATCAGCTATAACATCCAGCTGCTGCTGTCAGATCAGTGCATCAAAAGTAGTATGTGCTAACATGCTTCTCTTTTACTTTTGATGCAATATTTTGCCATAACTCACACACTCTGCTGAGTGTTTCCTGTGTCTGAAACTCAACATGCAGCTCTGGTTCCAGGTCAGCAGAGCAGTTTTTCTCCTTCCTCTCTATCTCTGGACCCCCCTCTGTGTCAGCCTGGTTATGTCAGCTTAGAATTAAGTAAGCTATGTCGTGTATTAAAAAGGACTTAGCAGCATGCCAGGTCCTTCAGTCTAGAGCCATGGACACCAACAACCCCCCAGCTGCCCTGCAAATGCCTAACTGGGGATGAAGTATGCAAATGTGTGCAGGTGACACCAATCAACCACCAGATTAGACTGGATATTCCACACTTTCAGTTATATTTGCACTGGACAACTGCTACCTGGGAACATAATGAAATGTATTCATTTGCACTACATGTATTTGCACATTGTTTCACCAAAATGTTTTTTTTCTCTGACAGCACTGACTGTCTCTTGACAGATTTTTTTCTTATTATTAGAATATATATTTTAAATGACATTAGCAAGGAAAGCAATCAAGACGCAGCAATTGGAAATTACTGCATCAACAATTAAGAAACAAATTACACAATTACTACAAAGAAGATAAATAGTGTATTGCTTACTGACATAGAACTAATGTTATAGGATGATGTCTGTATTTAATTAAATTAAAATTAGACATTTGGTGTGAAATTTATACTTTACAAATTATGACCGTGACAAATTTGCACAGACAAACTCTGTATCTATTTAACAATCAGGGGAGGGACACACAATCACCAATCCTCTGCAAAAATGGATTTAGAAATAGTTTTTCTATTTTATATATTCATATTTGTCTATTAACATACAAACCAGACAGCGCTCAGAGAGCTGGGCGATCAACACTCTCAATTTGAAGATAAAGTCATCCTCTTTTAGGTTAGAAGTATGGGTCTGATTGGACTAAAGGGTTAATCGGTAAAATGTGACACGACACGACTGGAATGTTTCATCAAAGCCAATTTTGCTTGAGGGGAGGGGTGGGAGGGTGATAACTGCTGCAGATTACTGATAATAAAAAATCTCTGTCAGCTATGTGTTGCACAACTGAAGTTTTGGGAAAGCACAGTAAACATCAAGCGAAGAGTAAACTTTCATACCCCGACGATTAGAACCACAGATGAATAATGGTGGCTCGATGTTGACTCGAAATATTCAACAATATCTATTATGATAACAATAAAACTTGATTTATCAGTAGACAAAAAAAAATATGTAATGAGATGAAAATATTAAAATAAATGAAATCAGAAAAGAGAATAACGAGGCAATGTCATTTAATTTAACCTTAAAACCAATAATCTGTTATCATACTGCTGTTTAACGTCACAATTTATAAAACGTATCACACATTTTCAAATTCGATTTTTCAGTACAGCCACTTTACTGTTTGCCTCAGCTCTCCTACACTAGTCACATTAGGTGATGATGCCGAGCAGGAGAGGACTGACTGGATGTTAGGGTTAGGGTTAGGGGACAGCAAAGCCTGTTGCACTGTTCAATAAATGTTGACAGTTTTATTAGTTTGCTGAACAAACAAGTAACAAGACAAATTTCTTTCCCACTGAAGATGTTTACCAAAATGATCTGAAAACCAATCTTACCAATAACATGACTTTACCAGTCCTTCCAGGAAGTTGTGATGTTGAGATTGCAGTAATAATGCAAATTCAGCCAATCCCTGTGAATTCTTCAAAACATTTTCACAAACGCCGCAAATGTTGAGCCATATGTCACCAAACTCACTCCTTTGTTTCTAGTTGTGAAGATGCAGACGTGCGCGCAAACATCTCATTTACCACCAAAAACAGTAAAATTTTATTCTCACTGGAACAAATTGCCTTCGATTTTTTATGAACTATACCCCTTAAAAAATTGCAATTTTTAGCAATTTAATTTGCAAAAATGCCAAAAAACATCACAACATGCATCACAGTTTTTCAAAAAAGCGTGCAGTGCAAACTGTAGGCCTATGCCAAAGTCCAATATTGCGTGCAGATTGCCAATCCTTCCCATTACCCTCTGTGAAGTGACGTAGGATAAAGAGCGAGTCCACGTGTGGAGGAGGTTGGTGTGGATGGATGAGTCACACAAACACAGGACTTTAACCTGAGGTTTGTGTTCTGTATGCAACCAAAAGTCAACGTTGACCTATTATAACTTATGTAAGTTAATTAACATTACATATTTAACTCATCATGATCTGTGATGTGCCTAAACCTAACCAAACTGCGACCGTGTCACAACGACACATTTATTATTATTGTCACTGACTTTGTCCCCTACTCCCTAACGGTAAGGGTTGATGTATCACTGCATACAAAACTGGACTTTTTTAAGTAAAGTCGTGTTGTTTTTGTACAGTAAGTGAAGAGACCAGGCATCTCCACAGCATCTCCAGATTTACCTGGCTTAGCATGGCTGTAGCTAGCAAGCTAACAAACAAGCTAAAAAGTTTGCTAGCGTTCACTCACAATAAAATCCAGTAACTTGACCTCCCACTGTAAAAGTCTTCAATCTCTTTCTGAGGGTTGTCTGTTTCCTGTCTTCAGCTTCCTGGCAAGATATGACTGACAGCAGAAGGTTTGTCCGATTACCACAGAGACTGAGCTCATGAACACAAAGATCAACTGACAAACGCAGAGAAAAACGATAAATCGCAAACTAAAATAATACGTTTAAACAAAAGACCGGCAGTGCAGTTATATTTTAGACACAAATCACAATTCTTTGCATTTCACATTGTTGCTCTTTTCCATTTTGGAATGATCATTTTGGGTTGCAGATTTTGCTGGATGGTTCGTTTCTTTGCGCTTTCATAAACAGACATAAACACGAAACAGACAGAGACAGTGTGATAGACAGTCATTCTGGTATTTGAGGAATACATTTTGCTGTCACGAAATATTAGGACTCAAGTCAGACTAAAAGACACAATATAAAATGACACCATTTAACCTTTTCATGCTGCTGTAGAGTACCTTTAAATTTACAGGGTGCTTTTATCCAAAGCGTTTCCAATGTGCTATTACTACATGAAGGTTTATAACTAGGCTCGGGAACAAAGAACACTTAGGCACACCTTATCCATTCACTCCCTCTTTAATTCAGTTTTCCCCTAACCCCTTTCTTTTTTCGCCCCCCCCTTCTCCCTCTCTCTCATTCAAATACAGGAACCCCCCCAAACGCCTACGCGGTTGCCCCCATCTTCTCACCCAAAGTCCTCCATCCATCCATCCGTCCAGAAACTTGATTCCCCCCCAGTCCCTCCTCTTCCTTCCCATACCCCTTCATCCCTCATCCTCCATCCCTCGACCCTTTCCCTATCCCTTCATCCCTCCTGCAGTTTACTATATGTTTTCACCTTCATCCATTATATGCAATACATTTTAATTCCATATCCTCATTGGTGTGGTCTTTGTTATTGAACTCTATTTTAAAGGATTTGATCAGTCCTTCCCTCTGATCCGCTGACAGATTGGGGGGTTACATTCGCTGCCGCTGTGTGGCTACCAGTACGTGCTGACATCAGAAGGAACCGCAGGAAGGAGCCTCGAGGTTTCAGAAAAGCTGCTGAACTTTCCACGCACTCAGGCATTTATGACGATTAAATTATAGGCTTTCATGTTGGTGTGGAAGCTGGCACAAGCAGGTGGATCCTGAGTGTGTGTGTGTGTGTGTGTGTGTGTGTGTGTGTGAATGTTTCGATTTTCACTGGCATTTATTCTGATGCATATGTGTGTTTTGATTTTGACTATGTGTTTACGTGTTGTACAATATGTCTTTCTGTTTACGTATGTACGTGTCTAACGTGTGTTTCTGCTTGTGTTTGTGTGTTTGTGTGTGTTATGTTGTCAGTCGCTGTTGTTATTTGCCTCCTGGCTACAGGTGTGAACTGCTGTGCCCCCACTGTTGTGTAATACAACTGCATGGAAAAAGGAAGAGGGAGGGTGTGTGTGTGTGTGTGTGTGTGTGTGTTCCTGCATGAATGTGTGTGTGAAAGAACAACTGAAATCCTTTAATTAACAGTGGTATTACCACAAAACACATCATTATAAGTGCATTTAAAGTTGTACTTAAGTAAAAGTAAACAAGTATTGAAAGTAAACTGTGTACAAGAGTTTAGAGTAAGAGTGGAGTTGTGAGAAGACGGCGCCCATCAGACTGAAACCGATAATCTGAGTCAGGGTTATCACTGTTTTTAAGAAATCCTTTTCCAGGACCTTTCCAAGACATTTTCCAGGAGTTCTCTTGACAATACAGAACAGCACTCGCTCACAAACGGTCATATGATTTACTGATCGCACCCGTTCCAGGCAATGGTCTGCAGTGCGTCCCTGAAGCTTCTCTCCACTCTGCTCTGCCTGGAATATGCAGCTAGTCTATTTGACTGAAGCCACTCTCATCAAGCAGCATAGAGCAGATCTAAATCCGGTCAATTTTCAAAATAGAATACCACGTGCAGACCAGGTCAGACGTCAATCAGTCGAAAGCAGGTTAGAGCAGACAAAATGCAAGAGCAAACAACGTATGGCAGGCAACATGCTCTGAACACACTATAGCATAACCGTGTTGTAGACAGGACATTATAAAGACATGTCCAGTGGAATTTTGGGGTGAGTATTGACACACTGAACTCCAGTTTCATTCCTCCTTTTTAAGATTGTCGAAAAGATTGTCCATTCTGAAGTCAGTTCAGCTCCGCGTCTGGTAAACCTGCTTTGAAGTATCACGCAGCTCACCCTACCAACAGTCGAGTTTCAAACTAAATATGCGATCTTAGTTAGGGGCTAAAATCGCTAAAACATTTCCATGACATTGCAGATTATTTCAAGGATATTTGGTCATTTTAATCATTTTCCAGGTGTTTCCATGCCTGGAAGAACTAGTCTCTAAATTTCCAGATATTCCAGGTTTTCCAGGGCTCTGTTTGAAGTCCAGAATAAATTAAAAATGTCTTTTTAACCATTATGTCATATATGACCCCATATAACAATGTATGCCAAAACAAAGTAAAAAAATAAATCCAATAATTTTTTCCTTCCTCTAAAACAAAATGTGACATGTGCTTACATAAGTGTGAACCAACCAATTTCAACCAATAAGACATTCATCCTCAAGAGTCATTGATTAAAAAAAAAAGTTAGTCGCCTAAGTTCTGACATAGCAAACATTTAACTCACATGACTTATAAACTGTTTCTGCTCAACATAAATCTATGATCGCTGACACAGATCGGATGGAGCCTTCTTTACATCAACACATGAAACTAACAGCAATGGCATATTTCCATCCTGTTTTCTGCATTTTTTAGCGTTTGACTGTCACCCTCTTCTTCTGGTTTTCCGACTGGAGAATTGGTTGATGTCTGCACATCATATCATATTGTATAGATCCAGTCTGCAATCTTCTGCATACTGTCATACTGTATCTTTGACACATGAACTTTGCCATGAACCCGCTCTTAGGTCATGACAAAGAATGGAGACCAGACAGACAGTTTGACTGTTTCAAGCCAGAAATAAATTTAATAAACAAATATTCACACTAAACAAAGTACAAAATATATATGTAAGTCAGTTTTGTCAGTAGTGTAGTGAGTGTGTGTGTGTGGACATGGGTGAAGTGTTGTGTGTGGAAAAAGGTAATGCATTTATCAAAACCAAAGACAGCATCAAACCAAGGACCTTGGGGGGGAGGGGTCATCACAACTTTAGATAGTACTGTATTTTTGTGCATTTATTCGAGTACCGTGACTACAAAAACCAGCATGAGACAGCTCCACAGTTCTTATGTTGGTCACTGAATCATTCTTGAACCTATTTGTTTGTGTTTGTGCTTACCTTACTTTTGTGTGTGTGTGTGTGTGTGTGTGTGTGTGTGTGTGTGTGTGTGTGTGTGTGTGCTTTAAACCTGTTTTGTGTGTGTATTCCCATATTAACTCTAACAAACTCGTGTGTGTGTGTGTTTCTGTGGCTCAGATCTGTCATCAGCGGGGTTTCCGTCCCCGGAGTCCAAGGAGATTTGGTCCTCAGGTTTGTTGACCAGTAGGTCTCAGGCTTAAATCCCGCCTTGACCTTTGACCCCGACACTAATTACATATAGCCCGAGTGCTGACGGCTATAATACACCCCGGGCTGAATAGAAAGCCTCCCAAGGTTGTCTACAAAAGACACGGAAGCCATGGAGCCGAAGACGCCTTGAACCTTTAAGCCCGCACTGAGACCCACGACTGTGAGGAGAAATGCTGATCACTGGAGGGACGGAGGCGTTTCCCAAAGCATTAACATGACCTTTGTTCTGCTGTAATCCCACAGACAAATAATGATGTCAATGATAAGGTGGCGTTGGGAAAGCGGGTGATGATTGTTCAGGATCAGAGGGGTCATGGCTGCATTCTGGGGTCTCAATTAGAAAAAAAACATCTCAGATTAAATCCACATGCAGGCAGAGAATCATAAAGAGGTGATGCAGACTTTAATTAATATACCACACACACACACACACACACACACACAAACACACACACTATGACACTGAAGGTGTTGATAGGACTGTTTAAAAAGACACACAGTCATAGATATACACACACACACACACCAGTATAAATATACTGTATATAAGATATATATCTGACAACACTGCAGTGGTGGGGTTTGGAGCTGATGAATCAGTTCAACGCTGGAAAAACTAAAGAAAATCCACAGACACTACATATATGGGAACCGAGTATTTACAAAATTATAACATTTACTCATCAAAGACCTGATTTTTTTCCCTCCCAGGCAGCTCCAAAACATTTGGCTCTAAAAATTCTTAGACATGATAATCACCCAGCACCCTCACACGCGCAGAGTAAAGATGTGTCATCTTCATCAGGTGAACAGTGAGAGCTGGCTCCCATCTAAAGGAGGATTAAATTATATTTTTTAAATATATTAATATAAGACAGAATGAAAGTATAACATTTGTTTGGCAATCCAGAAATGTTTCACTTTGGTAAGAACCAGACCCAAGCATGGTGAGACTTTTCTATGTTGTGCCGTTAGCCAACATACAAGACGGTCAGAGTTAAAGAAAACCCAACAGAACCCAAATACACAACTTCATAGGCAAAAGTAACAGTTTAAGAGTTTTTACTTGAAGATATTACAAGGGTTAAAAACTAAAACTAAAAAATAAATAAATAAACTCAAAAAGGGCTAGCCTGAGGTAGAGTCCAAAATACTCAAGCTTGGTCAAAAACTGGATCAGGGTCAGAAACCTACAGCCAAAATACTGATACTAGAAAGCTAAGGCTCATAGCACATAGACAATGTGGCAGGGAAGTAGAGGATGGACCAGTATATATGCTGGGAGCAAATGAGGTAATAACAAACAGGTGAGTTTGGTGAGCTGGTGAGGTGACTCTAATAAGAAGACTGGCTGCCAACAGAGTGAGAGCATGACCAAATGACAAACCAAAATAAATTAATAAATAAACTAAGATACCAGAAACCATGACAAAGATGAAGTTATAATATAAATAAAATGTTTAGTACACATGTGTAATAGTGTTTGATGGTTTTACAGTATTTAAGGTTTTTATCCCACGTATAATATAAACTTGTGGTATTCTGGAAATAATAAGGATAGAACAAACATTGAATAATATATGTGATATTTATGCACATAAAAAGCAAAACATTGCTAAATTTGGTTGAATTATAAAAGCCAGAATTGCTACTGTATGACAAGCTGTTTGTTCTGAATTTCAGAAATTCCCAGAACGCTCAGGACAAAGTTTTTTTTTGACAAACAAATTTGTTTTAAATCGGAACAATTCCAAAAAAATACAAAGCACTGTATATTCCTAACAACTTTCATTCTAATGTTAATGAGGTTAATTCAACTCAAATACAAAAACTGAACAACTGTGTCTCATCACATAAACACATATTATATATTACGCTTTTTGCAGTAGTTGTCCAGAATCTCAGCCCTTGAGCGTGTAACACACTAACACACCTACAAGCTGTAACAATAGCTCATTAGGAAACAATCCCAGGTGTAGGTGTCTGTGTTTTCACAGCGATAAAAGCTTTCAGATTACATTACCGCGGAGAGAATTAAACCTGCGGTCCAAAATCAACACAGACAGCTTGGAAAAGAAAGGATGACTGTTGGAAAATAACGAGGAGGAAAGAAACTGAAGGATTGAAGGTGAGGGCGGATAAAGGTAAAGCTCAAACCAAATGGAGCATAATTCCATCACCTCTCTTATGTGTGATGACAGACGGCGTGCACCGCAGAAGAAAAGATGGGAGGGGCGGGACGACCTGCAACAAAGGTCATGACCTCAGCGCGATCCAACCGCGCTTTTTACGCCTTCACCTGCTGAACTTGTGAGTCATTTCTAAAGTGTTTGTTGACTCAAACATATATTTCATCATGCGCTCTTCTCCAACATTATGATCGAGCCCCTGTGTGGGCGAGCATCCACCCTGCCCAGGAATGACTTTATGAATTTTAGCCCACAGGCATTTTTACAGTGTGAAGAGAACAGGTAGACTTTTATAGAATCTTTTATTACCACTTTATCTTATGAAACAATAGTGACATTATATATTATGTTATTACATTACATTCTATAATATTTAATAATATTGTACTATGAGACCTCCTTATTCTTTTTTTATTGTTAGCATTGTTTGGTTTCAGTAGTGGGGGATACAATGACGCCTTCATAAAAACAACCTTTAATCTAAGAGAATTCCACTGATTAAGACATTTTATATGTTTAACTGGGGTTGGTGCTGTGGGTGGCCAGAAGTCTATTAAAGGTGCACACTAATTGGTACAGGTGTGGCGCACAGCAAGGCATATGGTTTTTGACCGTGCCAAGGTTGGTTGTTGTTTTGT
Source organism: Dicentrarchus labrax (assembly GCF_905237075.1). Lineage (NCBI taxonomy): Eukaryota > Metazoa > Chordata > Actinopteri > Moronidae > Dicentrarchus > Dicentrarchus labrax. The sequence goes on from NW_026136702.1 coordinate 23,639,622, forward strand.
TTATTGTAAAGGATTTGTTTGTTTGTTTTAATTTAAGAAATAAATGGATTGGTATATTCAACTTTAAACCACTGGAAGCTCAACCTCCACCACTCTGCTGAAGTGGGCAGCCTGTGTGTAGCCTAAAAGATGAAACCCAGGGCCTTAGGAAGTCTAATAAGCTGTCACTGCTTGTGAAGCTTTTAAATGTACAGAAATAATTGAGTGTATTAACATGTTTATCATCTCCTGTCTTCTCTGGATCCTGGACAGTACAAGGACAGGGATTACAGGGATTTGAGTGACTGAATCAAACTGAAACTGCTAAACTTGGGGGGTTAAAAATTGGATTGTACTCAAGGCCCCAAAAAGCATGTGTGAACGTGTGCTCATATGTGAAGGTGAGTACATGTCACACCTCTGTATGTATTTAAGTGTGTGTGTGTTTACCAGAATTGTATGAAAGTATGCTGAAAGTATGTCAAAGCTCAGTGTCTGTGTATGATGTTCTGTGCAGGAGCGTGTGTGTGTGTGTATGTGTGTCTGTCACATGTCAGTGTGTAGCATCCTGCAATATCGTTGTTTGCAAAACACGCCTCACAGAGCAGGTATGTGTCTTCTGCAACGGCAAACAGGTAAGAACAAATCTGCAGCGTCCAGAGGAGATGTGCTGCCTCTGCGGAGGAATCCTTCACATTCTTTCTTTTGTTGTGACTGAGACACAAAAATACACTTTAAATCACCTTCATTCCGCAGACATCGCTGGAACCAGCTTCACCTTTTGTTTGACCACAAATATTGCACAAAAACTTAAAATATTTAGATAAGAGCATAATAGTTTTATTCATTTTAATTTGTTGTGTGGTGAGTGAGCCAGAAGTATGGAAACACCACAGATATAATGCTCCAGGTTTCGCCCAGTGTCATCAGTTAAATACCAGACAGACAATTTGCCTCAGGAGCTATTTGAGCTGTATGTAGCGAGTAAAACAACAAAACATCGTCTGAGAGTACAGATTTCATCCCATTACTTTGTTCATTGTCTGTAATCTTATTTTTTTTCTTCAGTAGAGGAGTCTGGATTATACGGAAACAAATAAGGCCAAAATTAAAAGTCAAAGTCAAAATGTTGAGAATAAAGGCAAACTTTCAGTATAAGTGCAAGGCATAAGAAAAAAATAAATACAATTTGAGAATAAAGAAAAATGTTGAGAATGGAGTTGAAATACATTTACAGAAAAGCGTAAAAATGTTCAGATTAGGAATGTAACAATGTATCGCCAAACACGTAAATTGCGATACATATATGTGAATATTCAGAAAAGTGAGTTAAAATGTGAATCGTGATATACTTTTTAATCAGCAGGGGGTGCCATCTGCTTTTGACTTTGCTTGTTCGAGATCCTACGGTGTTACGCAAACACATGGTGGCCACAGGTGAAATTGAGAATGCACAATCCTTTTAAAATTAGAGGTGAGGCAGCTTCAGTCAGAAAATCACATGTACGAAGATAACAAGACAAGAAATGGCAAGAGATATGAGGCCATTTTCTGTAGTTGACACGCAATGTTTATGTCCTACCGCAGAAATAAAAAAGATTTTATAATTTGGTAAAGAAAGCAAATATATTTTCCACTTTAATCCTGAAAAGTCCAATTTGTTCTGAAATGTTTTGACTTTATGGTTGACATTTTGACTTTGCAAAAAGTAAACAAAAGTCAAACTTTTTCCAAAATGCAGCTAAGTTGTATGCTTACATTGGTAAATGTAGTTGCAAAAGACAAAATAATTGATGTTTATAGACATATTTGGTCACATCATCCTATCACAGACAAAACTAATCCATGCATTTGTTACTTCAAGGCTGATTACTGCAACTCTTATAAAATATAAAATATTTTTATAGACATATTTGGTCACATTATCCTATCACAGACAAAACTAATCCATGCATTTGTTACTTCAAGGCTGGATTACTGCAACTCTTTATTATCAGGTTGCCCCAATAAGTCCATTAAAACGCTCCAATTAATTCAGAACGCTGCAGCACGAGTACTGACAGGAACTAGAAAAAGAGATCACATCTCTCCTGTACTAGCTTCTCTGCATTGGCTCCCTGTAAAATGTAGAATAGAATTTAAAATCCTCCTCCTCACCTATAAAGCTCTTCATGGTCAGGCCCCTTCATATCTTAAAGAGCTCATAGTACCCTATTACCCCTCTAGAACACTACGTTCTCTGAATGCTGGGCTACTTGTGGTTCCTATAGTCTCTAAAAGTAGAACAGGAGCCAGAGCCTTCAGTTACCAAGCTCCTCTCCTGTGGAACCAGCTTCCAGTTGTGGTTCGGGAGGCAGACACCCTCACCACATTCAAGAGTAGGCTTAAGACATTCCTCTTTGATAAAGCTTATAGTTAGGGCTGGATCAGGTGAGTCCTGAACCATCCCTTAGTTATGCTGCTATAGGCCTAGACTATCGGGGGATTTCCCATGGTGCACTGAGCTCCTCTCTTCCTCTCTCTTTCTGCACTCATTCATGTTCCATTAATGCATGTTATTAACTTCACTTCTTCTCTGGAGTTCTTGTGCTTTCTCGTCTCGCAGGTTCTCATGGATCGTGGTGGAGCCTCCTGCCATGGTCCTACCTGACTGCCAGTGACTCTCACTGCTGATATAACTGATATTATTATTATTATTTTTATTATTATTACTACAACTACTAATACCTCATTGCTCATTGTCCCCCATCGATTCATGATCATCATCATCATCATCGTCAATCACTTCTATTAGTGTAGTTGTTGATACTGTTGTTGCTATGCACCTTTGTCTCTGTCTCCGTCCTTCAGTCTTTACCCCCCCTGTTGTTCTGTCTGTCTGTCTGTCTGTCTGTCTGTCTGTCTGTCTGTTCTCTCTCTCTCACCCCAACTGGTCGAGGCAGGCGACCACCCACCTAGGGTGTCCGAGGTTTCTGCCTCTTAAAAGGAATTTTTTCCTTGCCGCGGTCGCCAAGTGCTTGCTCATGGTGGTACTGTTGGGTCTCTGTTAATAATGTTATAAGGAGTTCGGTCTAGACCTGCTCTACTTGAAAAGTATCCTGAGATAACTTCTGTTATGAATTGGTGCTATACAAATAAAATTGAATCGAACTGAATTGAATTATAGATAAAATATGTAAGCTATTATATTGCTAAATTGAGCTACTATAAACCACTGTGGGAACTACAAACCCTAAAAAACCAGAGTGTACATACCAGAGAAACTGTTGATGGAGGATCATTTAAATACTGATCAGTTTGTTGGGCCATCGAACAGTTCTGATCGATTAATCATTTAAGACAATGGAGGATGGAGGAAATGTTTTATATCATTGTAAATGAAATAACTTTGAATTTAGGACAGTTATTTGGACAAAATAAGACATCAGAAGATGTCCCTTTGTCAGGGCGTGCTGACATTTTTCATATTTTCACTTTTCATTCTCAGTTAATCTAAAAAATCCAATACTAACAGCCCCGCTTCTGCTCCTGCATCAGCTACATTCCTACACTCTACATGTGCAGCAGCCTGCTGTGTTGTAATTAGGTCTTAATTTCATTCATGATTTTATCAGGACAGACAGGTAACTCCCCCTTCCAACAGCAAACACACACACACTTACACATGCCCCCAGTGCTCTGCTAATCAGCACAGTTAGCCTGCTGTCGCCTGTTGCTAATTGAAAGGGTTGTTGTGTAAACACTTCAGCACCGGCCTGATTCAGCCACAATATGCACCCCTCCTTCCCCGCTTGTTGTTCTCTTACCTTCCAGCCCCTCTTCTTCTTCCTTACTGTCAGACTTGGTTGGCGACACCTGGATTGAGTGATCTGGTGCTCTCACAGAGAGTTGGAGGAGACAGAACGGAGGAACCCGCCATGTTTGTTCAAATGTTTGAACCATCCAACCTCATTTTTTACCAGATTACCACTTGTGGTTTGCCAATCACAGATAAACAAAAAATTGAAGGAAGAGGACAGTTTTGTGAACATGCTTTCACATATTGGCGATAACCTGGCCACAGGCTGTGAAACACTGAAACCTTTTACATTTTATTACAGCTTGACCAGATTTCGGGTGCAAGGGGAGCCAATATCTGAGCAGCTTAGCTTTAAGAATGGACTGAACCAGCAGATAATTTGATCTGCTGTTATCTGGAGCTCAGGATGGAGAGTAAACACAGACAGCAGGCGATCATCAGCGCTATCAGCTCACTAACTGCCCTGCTGCTGATAACACACAAATACACACTGATAACCTAAACACATACATTAGAGGAGAGGATTTTCCCTGACTTCTGTTAATCAGTTGAGGGTATTTTAGAGTGTGAGAGACACTTCACACAATCACAAATATTTAATTGATCATTTTTGAAAGAGCTGTAGTAACTAGTAGGGGTGTAAGAAAATATAGAAAAATATTGTATTGTGATATTTTGTTTTGTGATATTGTATCGATTCTCAAAAACACTGTATTGATTTTTGTGGTTAAACCCCCAACCTCTAGATATCAGTGCTGTAAACGTAAACTGAGGGCTAAGATGTTGGAACAACCTTGATGACAACCTTTTTTTAAAAAATCGCAATATATCGCCATGCTTACAATATCGCAAACTATCACAATATATTGAATCGTAACCCCGTATTCGTGATACGCATCGTATCGCAGCCTTAGTAACTAGGGACACACTGTTCTGACATTTTCTCCCCGCTACAATACTCAAACTCAGGGTGGCCAATATTGAGTACTGAGGCTCATGACTCAAACTTTTACTACAGTAACATTAGTCTAAATGCTAAAACATTTTCACGTACATGCACAGGGTTATTAGAGAGACTACCAGCATCACTCTTAGTAATTCAGGAGCGACGCCAGCAAGCTAGTTCAGGCAGTCAATTCGAGCTGCACTGCTTTACACACGACATGTCTCACTCTCTATAATCACAAACCAAACACCCTTCCAATCTGGCGGTCTATTCAGTGGCGTCTCCAGACTAGGCAGAAATATTCATAATACACTAGGCAAAAATAACATTCATACCACATGCATGAACTGCATGGTTTTGCCCCAAACTGTATTAGGTTATTGATAAGTGGGCATGTCTGCAAAGGGGGGAGACCTGTGGGTATCCATAGAACCCATTTTTATATAGACATCTTGAGGTCAAAGGTCAAGCGATCCCTTTGAAAATGGCCATGCCAGTTTTGCCATTGCCAAATTTTACTTTGGAGATTCCAGATATGTTAGCATGACATTGTTGGCACCAAAGAATGTGTTAGGTTATTTAGTTTCATATGATACCAGTATATCTAGCCTGCTACAGTCTCTGAAAGAAGAGGTCAGGGTGGCACTTGGGGTGGCCAATCAGATTCCCCTCTGGAAATGCTCCTTGGTCTATTTAAGCTGCAAAATTTCCCAGCTCTCCTCTGATATTTCATTGTGGCTGCCGCCCTGCATCAGTATCTCTGCCTGTTTTGTAAGCCCCACCACCACCCCAGCATCCACCTGTAGGCTCTGACTAGGGTGTTTAAAGTATTTTCCCATCATTTCCCAGTATCTGTATGTAAACATATCTGCAGGGAGTGAGCAGGTCAGAGCCTAGAAAATGAAAGTTTACTGCTGCAACCTTACAATTTTGTCTAATCACTGCAACTTTTCTGCAAATTTGACCAATCATTGTAACCAATCACCAATCATAGCAGTCCCCGAAGCACAAAACGTTGAGCCATAAGTCACCAAAATTACGTTTTTTTTTTTCATCCATTTTTAACTAATTATACAAAAATCTCGCAATTTGGTTAAAAACAAAAAAGCCTAAAAACATTGCTATATGCATCGCCATTTTGTAGAAAAGCTGCCGTGAAATCAGGCATTTTAGGCTGCAACAATGCTGGTAATTGGAGTAAATGTAATTAGTTGAGCTCGCCTGTAAGTCTCCCACCCAGATTAGCTTCTCACCACAGATGTTTGCGTCAGGTTTGGGTTTCACCTCCTCCACATTCATTCCCCCACAATGACTCAGTCAAACATTTACAGTAGCAGAGTTACATCAGTGGGATTTGCATACTGGACTGAAATGGATCTGAGCTCATTGAGGCAGATAAGATAAGTGTTCAAATGGCTGCTGGGATTAAACCTGCCACTGAAACCACACACACTGTAATTAGGCCTCTGCAATGTGTGCATCACAGTCAGCTCCAGACGGGTTTGTTCATTCAGATGTTAACTCAAGTGTTAAACATGTATTACTCAATTGTTCATTTATTTTTTGTATTTATGAATCCATTTTACTGAATGGAATTTGTATTTTGTTTGGTTTTACGAGTATCATAAAGGGAATCAGAACCCAACTTTCACTATACAACCCTGTGTTGTCAAATGACAATTAAATAATTTTATATTCTTGTAATTTGTCAGGCACAGAAGTGCTGATCCATGTCTTTATATGCAAGAAATTTAATATTATTTGTAAATGTTTGTATATGGCAGAGGCACAAGTGAATATTACAAAATCAAAATTTAACAAGAAGTGAAATTTCAATATATTTCATATTTCAAATTTGATGCACATATTTGTAATTCTTTGTTTTATTATATGCCTTATATGTATATATATTTTTAAACATATGCATTTTTAAAAAACATTTACTCCCTTTCCAAAAAATTTGAAAAAGTCTGGTCTTTCCCCAAATGCCCTCACTTTCCATAAAAACCAAATGGCTTCAATATTCAAAAGTTTTAGGTATTTATAGTATTTTTTCTTTTTATACATATTTCTGTATGTTAAATGTTATTGATACTTTAAATTCTTACATGTTGTACATGTTGAAATGATAATGATGTAGATTTCATTGTTAAAATGTTTATTCCTTAAACATCAAATGTCCCAGCTTTGAATGCATCAACAGGGAGTTGAGTAAGAAAAAGAAATGTTCCCCTGTGAGCTTATTTCAATAGAGTTGAACTGAAACCAAAAGCTGCCTGGGAGTTATGAAATCAGTCTAAACACCGACGAGATGCTTTAGAAAATGATCTAAGAGATATCATAGTTGTAGTCATATTTATGAGCTAAAACACACAAAACTGTAGTATGGTCCTTTAAGCCAAAAAGTACACAGACTCAGTGTGAGGCCCTCAGCTGTTCCTTCAGCACAGGTCAATGTACCTTCCTCTGAATCAACATGGTTTAAACACAGCTGGAGGGCAACAGCACAAGATATGTCAAGTAATTGCTTGTAATGAGCGTCATTAGCGTGTGAAGATGTGTGTGTGAGAGTGTGTGTGTATGGTGGTTTGGGGGTTGCACAGAGGTAAGAAAAAGTGCGGAGGAGGAGTAGGGCTCCAAGCTTTTCAACTTTTAATGTCTGCGGTCAGTCTCCTGAAACCCTGGAACTTAATCAACTGTCTGCTGATCTGTGTGTGTGTGTGTGTGTGTGTGTGTGTGTGTGTGTGTGTGTGTGTGTGTGTGTGTGTGTATACTGTAAAACACTGACACATGTGTGCATTGTGTGAATGCATGCCTGTTCTATTTCTATACTTGCAAGGACCCTTACTTATATAATAAGAGGTTAAGATTGGACAAAATATCTTTATATTGCAAGACTGTCCTCTCCAAAAATGTCTCTCTCTTCCCTGAATGTCCACCAAATATCACATTACTTTACAAAACTGTCTTCACTTTCCAAAAAATGTCTTCCCTTTCCAAGATGTCCCTCCTTTCTAAACTTCTCTCACCTTCAAAATAAGTCTTTTCCTTCCCAAAAATGTCTTTGTTCCTAGAAATGTTCTCACTGTTCAACAATGTCCTCACTTTCCCAAAAATGTCTTACTTTTCCAAGTTGTCCTCACTTTCTAAACTTGTCTCAAAGAGACCCTAAAACAGGTCCTCACAAAGATTGAAACACACACACACACACACACACACACACACACACACACACACACACACACACACACACACACTTACTAAGTTGATACCACAGTACCTGAGGCAGTTTTATTCCCCTTCCCTTCATCAGCAGATGTAACCTTCCTGCTGTGATTATGTCACCTCACATTAATCTTCAGTTTGTCTTATCAGACCTGTTACGGCGACGTGCTGTTATTATCATATCAGGTTCACAAAGGCCCTGGGCAGAGAGACAGAAAGAAAGAGACAGGTTAGAATATACAGCAGACAGAACAATCACTCCCACTGATGGACCTATACTGAATGTATATACAGTGTAAATGGATGGACCACCTAGGGTTGATGCCCTCTTTCATGTCCACAGGCAACCCACAAAAGACTCCCTCCTGTAAACCACTGTTGGGTATCTGATTGGGCAGGAGGGGTTTTTAGTAGGGCTACATGATATGGTAAAAACATCATAATCAGCATTTTTGCATCACAGATTTAATTTTCACTGAAAAAATTAAAATCATGACAACGTGACATTTGTTGGGGTCTGTACCAAATATGTTTTCTGCAGCACTATAGTATTTCCTTTTAATGCTGTTTGTCACACATTTTACCTTTAGCTTCTGCGATTGGCCATATTGCCATTTTGAAAATATTTCTATTAACTGTGCTGCCCTAGTTTTAAGCAGCTCAGGGTGGTTTTATTTAATTCTTTTGAATGTCAGTAAAGCCTTTTGTAAGTTCATGATCTGGTAATTACTGTTTGTGTCAGTTTGTGTTTTTGTAAGAGCCCTCCCTGAAGGCCTCGACATGGAAACGGACGTGACAGTGAACATGCTTCTGTTTATTCTACATTGGGTGTGGACATGTTCACACGTATGCCTGCCCCACAACGTCCACACATTGTACATTTTGGGCTGCATGTGGACAGCTAGGAGAACCTCGTGAACATGGTCAGATGGCTATTTTTGGGTCATGCAGACCCTGATGGGAATGTGGACCGGGGCGGATGTAGAGGGGTGACTGACCACCCCAGTTTGATGTCATATGCAGTGAAATTTAACAAATAACACAACACAACAAATAAACACAATAATAACATGTTACCAAACAGAAATTCATTTTATGATCTGTTATGATCACTTTAAACTAAGTGACATTTCTAATGCCACCGTTAGATAGTTCTGTTCAATTCTTTACTAATTACCAATGTGTGTGCGTAATGTTGAGTTAAGTCAGCATATATTTCTGCCACCCCTTAAAGACTTGCTACCATCTTGCCACCCCATGAATATAAGTGACTCTGGTCTCATTTTATAGAGTTGCAAAATAAGTTATTTACATACTTTATATACTTTTTCCAGACAAAATCCAGTAAAACCCATACAATTCTGTGAAAACTCGAAAAATGACGTACACACCCCTGAACTACGCCCATTCCCTTGGGCAGGTGAGGGAGTGGAGATGAAAGGGTTCATAATGCATTTTATTTTATTTTTGTATTATTATATAGTGCACGGACCTGGAGCCAAGTGTATGCAGCTCTATGTCACCTTGTCTGTGTGACCAACAGATCTTATTACTTAAAAACTTAACTGCTGTGAGCATGAGCAGATAGCCACCACACTCTTGAACTTTGTGGAGTGCATGTGCAAAAAGTCAGTCGTTGCTCTTAATACTAATAATAAATCTTAAATGTAATAATAACAATAATCTTTGTTTATGGAGCACTTTCACAAAAAACAAACAAACTAAAACACAAGTCATAAAATCAAGTTTTAAAAAGAATATGTTAACGAAAATAAACAAGAAAGCAGATCAAACAAAAAAACATTTAAGGAAATAAAAACAGTTCCAGGGCCCCAGGGCCCTGACTGCAAACGCTCTGTCCCCTTTCGTTGTCAGCTGGGCCTCTGGAACAGACAAAAGACCTCTGCATGAGGATCTCGAAGTATGAGCCTGCACGTACGGTACTAACAGGTCAGAGATATAGCAGGGAGAGAGGTCATGAAGAGCCTTACAAGTAATCAGTAAAATCCTAAAATCAATTCTAACACATGCTGGGAGCCAGTGTAAAGAGGCCAAAACAACATTTTGACATTCAATTCAATTCAGTTAAATTTTATTTGTATAGCGCCAATTCATAACAGAAGTTATCTAGGACACTTTTCAAATAGAGCAGGTCTAGACCGAACTCTTTATTATTACGAACATTATTTACAGAGACCCAACAGTTCCACCATGAGCAAGCACTTTTAAGAAGCAGAAACCTCGGACAGACCACGGCTCTAGGTGGGTGGCAGTCTGCCTCGACCAGTTGGGGTGAGAGAGAGAGAGAGAGAGAGAGAGAGAGAGAGACAGAGAGACAGAGACATAGTCAGAGACAGACAGAGACAGACAGAGAGACAGAGAACAGAGGTAAAGACTGAAGGACAGAGACAGAGACAAAGGTGCACAGCAACAACAGTAGCAACAACTACACCAATAGTAGTGACTGATGATGATGATGATGATGATGATGATGAAGAAGATGATGACGACAACGACAACAACAACGATGTAGGACAATGAGCAGTGACTATAGAAATAATAGTATCTGTAGTAATAATATATATATATATATATATATATATATATATATATATATGTATAATTCCATATGTCACACATGATATCTCCTTTTTATTTTTTAATACAAAGTAACTACTCTAACTCATTAGCTTCAGTTAACCACACTAGATACAGTAGCTCTGTAGTTCAACTTCTTCCAGTGAAGTAATTGGTAGCTTGCAAAGGTATGATTTCAAAGGGTGACTCACAAAAACCAGAAGTACAGCAGTATATAGTGCACATTAGGGGTTAGACAGTGGTCACGCAGCAGCAGAAGAAGTATAGTAGACGTGTGCAAACAGCATGCTGAACCCTTATGGATAGCAATGACCGTCAGTTTGTCCGAATGTCTGTCTAACATTGTTAACCAAATCAACATACCTTGACAACTATCAGCTTGATTAATGTCACCAGAAGTCTCTGTTTTCAGATGAATGTGGGCAGCCTGGATAAATTCTCTTTGGCAGATTCATTTTATAACAGCAAGTTTAAGCAACAGAATATTTATGATGGTAATCCCAGATGAAACGTTTAATCAAGTGTTCTTGTTGGATAACACTAAATTTAGCTCAGCTCACACTCTTATTGAAAATTTTGACTTGCTGCTTGATAATTAGTCAATTCCTGCATCAAAAGTCAGAAATGTATTCCTCCTCCACACAAGTACAATAAAAACAACACTTGCTCCAGTTTAACCCGACTATAAACATACAGTAACAACCTGCAGACCTCCTCTTACTTTTTCTCTCACGTAGACTTCCAGACCCCGGAGGAGCTCAGTGACCCCGGCTAACGTTAGCAGCTGTCCAGCTGGCAGCCTCTGGCGGCTTCCAGCAGTACGGTTGACTGGAGGGCTGAACCCGCCACACCGCTGGGCTCTAATCCTGTTAAGGAGGAAAGAGACAATTACTCTGCTTTGCTTCGGTTCAGTGCTCAGATCCGCTCCTGCCGACCGCTCAGAGTCACCTCCACTGCCAAACGGCAGCAGGGGAGTGCACTGTAAAAACATGCTCTGTTTTAACCTCTGGAGGTGTTGATTTTTCTCTACAACCATTTATCTGTTGTGACATTAACTTCTGTGATTCATTGACTCTGTGTGAAGCTTTTAAAGTCACATTAGCTCATAATCGATTTACATTGTTCAAAAACAGTTCAGCTACGAGCGTCATTATATGCACCTGAAGGCTATTAAAAAACTGTGTATCAGAACAGAAACACATGCACACCAACTCCTATAACTGGAATTTTCACATCAACACATCCTGTTTTGAGATTTTAGGTGAAAAGTACAGCCTGTTCTCACTCACAACTCGTCGATTATGACAGCTTGGTCAGTGGACCTACTCTTCAAATGAGGACGATGTAATCATTTCTGGATGCGCCCATCTAAAATGTAATGTTTTGATGTGCCATTGAAGTCAGGTGACGTAGTATAGAGAGTGAGGAAGTCCACAAACACATGACTATCACCCAGGAGACGGCTGCTCTTGTCCTGTGTGAAACCAAAAGTCAACATTGACTTCTTTTTAAAATATGTTACATAGTTACATGTTACATACTTAGATTGTGTATGTTACATAGGCTACTTATTTTAACCCACCTAATGTAACCAAACTCCAGTTAAGAGTGGTCAGTCATTCAACTTTAGTTTAAAAGTAAGCTGATTCCTTGGTTAGCTCACTGTTTCAGAGGCGATTCTTTATTAAAAAAAAGAGAGGAAAAAAAAAGGAAAAAAAAGAAAGGGAACAACAAAACAAAAAGAGAGGAGAAAAAAAAAAATTAAATTTAAAAGTAGGGGAAGGGAAAAAAAAAAAAAAAAAAAATGGAGGGGGGGGGGGGGAGGGGGAGGAAATTAATATTTACAAAAAAAAAAAAAAAAAGGCGAGCCCCCAAAAAAAAAAAGGGGAGGAAAAAAAAACAAAAAAAAAAAAAAAACCACCATCACTGCCGAAGGGGGGGGGGGGGGATGATCGGTTCTTATTAGATTACATCTTTGTGGGCCAATTGTTGAGACTCACTCACTATAAGACCTGTGTAAATATATGCTGGTCAGATTATTGTAATATAATTTCATTGATCCATTAATGGGAATCTCATGCAGTGTTTTGTCTACAGTAAAAAAAAAAAAACACAGTACTGAACTTATTAGCTAAACTCAGACAAGTGGCTCTCAGAAGTAATAAAAGGCCTATGTTGGCCCCATAAAACATAAACTTCCGCTGTGGCATTGCAGTTTTATCCACACCTCAAAATATATAAAAATCCTTAAAACTGAGACTACTCTTCATCCATTGTAATAAAGAAAATCTGTGAGATAATGTGTTTTATGATTCATCTCCTCCTAACCTCATTATCCTAATCTCGCCCACACAGTCACACAGACCCTTACTGTGTGGATCACAAATACACTGTAAACGGAAAAAATGGGTGGGTGTGTTCTTTTCTTGGAGACAGACAGAGGGTGGAGCTTAAAGACACAAACGCTAATCACCACTTGTCACAACTCTGGGTTTGGTTTCTTAAGCTGCGTGTCGCTGCATCAATCTCTGTGATCCCCGGCTCACCTCGGCCTAGCTTCAAAGATCCGCTCTCCTCTGTCAGACAGACAGACAGTCTGTGTCTGTCTGGAGGTGTTTTTAAAGCTGCGTAGTCATTGCTGCATCAGTCAGGCACGCATGGTGTTGTTGCTCCAATTGTGTACGTACAGAAGAAGGAGGTGGAGTGGAGGGGATGTTTGTGTGTTCAGTAGCATAAGAGTGTTTGCATGAACATCAGGAGCAGTGTTTGCATCTGTGTACGCTGTCAGTATATGGACCTGATGAGTGATTCTAGTCCTCCTTCTCATTGTTTAGCACTTGCCTTTCTTTTACATATTTTAGCCAGAAACGTTACTTCTGTATTTCTGCCAGGGCAGAAGAGAAACTGGATCAGTTGATATTGTTTTAACGCATCCATACTGCTGCTGTCAGCTGCATCTGCCTGTTTAAAACTTCTTTAAGATGCCTTATCCACTTTTAAGTTTTTCATTCATTTTCGATCAATTCAACAGCGACAGGATGGTGCAGTGTGTTCTGAATAAGACATCTCCCATAATGTCTGATTCTAAGGTTTGTGTTTTGACACAGTATGAAATTCCACATACACAGATGATATATTTTTTCACAGTCAGAGTGTTACTAGTGAATGCATCATGATGGCAACTTGCCTGTATTTCCCTGCTGACAGTGGAGAGATGACAGACTAGATGTGAACCAGAGCTGTTGCAGTCATGGTCGGCCCCATTTCACTTACTTTGGATAAACAGTTTACAGTAACCCAGACAATTAATTAGAGGTAGTATGCACTGAAACACACACACACACACACACACACACACACACACACACACACACACACACACACACACATAAAGCTGGTGACATTTTTAGATAATTACTTTAATTAAACAACACGATACGACAGGAAGAGATGCTGCTGCTTGTGTGTGTGCGTGTGCACGTGTGTATGTGCGCTCCACGGCTGGCACTTTATTGCCAGTTGGGTTCCTACAGCTGTCAATCATTCTAACAATGTGCAGCAGGGTGCCATCCCCCTACTGGTCTCCCCCCCACTCTCTCTTTTTATCCCCTCCCCAATGCCTGTGTTGACCTCTGATTGACAGAGTGTCAATCAAAAGTGTGTGTCGCAGTTGCTGGCTCAAGCATCTTTTGCTTCAGATTCTTCTAGGATGGATGGGGCCCTCTCTCTCTTTCTCTCTATCTCTAACACACACACACACACACACACACACACACACACACACAGCCGTCTGCCAGCCCCTCTCTAAGTAGCTCAATGCTAAACTAATTAGCAGGATAGTAGTCATATTTCTCATTCAGAACGCGCCGGTCGTCCCTGAGCGGTCCATTAATCATACTGAATGACAGGGCGGCTCATGATGAAAGCTACCTGTCACGCCGTCCACTTGTGGCTGTCCCAAAAAAAAAACCTTCACTTTAACTTCTGCCCTCCTGCTTTCTTCTTCTTCTCCTCTCTTTCTTTCTGTCTTCTCCTCTTTCTCCATTCTCTCTTTCTTCCAGGATTTTTGTTTTCTCAAGCTCCAGCAGCAGCGACTAACCCCCCACCGCCCTCCGCCTACCATTAGAAGAAAAGAAATGAAAGAAAGACAGAAGCTCAGGGGGAAGGAAGGAATGCATTGAGTGAGTGTATGATTGACCCCTTCAGTGTATCTTTGTTGCCTTTCAGAGGCTGCATGTGTCAGCAGTCGGTGTGAAAAAAACGAAACGCCGCCCGTCTCTGAAGAAGCTGCAAAAACTGCAACGCTTGTTTTTCTTTCTCTTACCTGAACTGAAAGTTGACCCGGTCGTCTGCCTGTTGAGTGAGTTTTGTGACCTGGTCGGACCTGTTAAAACCCCCCACAAGGCCATCAGTGAGAGAGGACATTTTTGAGTTTGCACTTTGGAGATGTCAGGTTTTCATCATCAACTGCAAGGGAATTCTTTTTCTTCCCTCATTTATATCTCCTTTTTCTTCTTAGGGAACATTTTTATTGTTTGTTTATAGGATCTATTATCTATTATCTATTAGCATCCCTTGTGCCAATGTGGTTGCTTGTCAATAACCTAGTAGTTGCAATTGCATATAACTGCATAAAAGGTAAAAGAAACAGGTTGTAACATAAAAGAAAACGTTAAACCTTGCTGAATTAATACTGTACATAAATTAAAAAAACAGGCCCCAAAAGATGAAGGATATTTACATTAGAACATATTGTCATTATTCATTTTACTTGGAATTTCTAGGGTCTTTTATGCATTATACTGTAAATGTTGTGATGTTTATGAAAACATGGAAGAAATTGTCAAGTCAACCAGTCAAATAAAGTTCACTGTAATGACAAAGATATTTGATGTATACTTTAAGTTGAGAAAAGTTGTCACTCTTTATGTCCCTGATGCTGCAGCTAAACCGGACATTTTTTAGATACAATTACCTGCATTGATAACATGACATCACTGCATCACGCAGAGGACACACACTCTGAAGTTTAAATTGATTGTATTAGACTTATTAATAAGTAGTATTGTATAATTGTGCAATCTTGTTTGGACCTTTATCAGTGTTATCCCAAATATGATCATTAAAGGTCCAGTGTGTAACATTATGGAGGATCTATTGGCAGAAATGGAACATAATATTGGTATATAAGGTATGTTTTCATTCGTATATAATCACCTAAATATCGGAATTGTTGTGTTTTCATTACTTCAGAAGGATCTGTTTTTATCTGCAGACTCCGCGGGTCGCCTTTCATGGATTCCACCATGTTTAACTGCCATGTTTCTACAGTAGCCCAGAATGGACAAACAAGAAACTGGCTCTAGATAGGGGCTTTTATATATTTTGCACATTTAATGGCCAACATAGTTTCTCCTTTGCTTGAAAGGGGAGGGTGAAGTAAGGCAGTTACAGTCTGCAACTAAACTGCTAGATACCACTAAATCCTACAGACTGGACCTTTAATAATGATCCAATAACCTCTCTGGCCTTTTCAGTTTTAAGTCTGAACTTTTGTACTTCTACAGACTAACATCAACTGTTTGGAAAAGGGACAAGCACTTTTGAAATATATTTGGAAGGTAATTGGATCAACCATCTGTCTATCACCGTCTATCACAACTTCAAACAGTCAGATCGACAAACCATATACCAAACTCTTACCAAAACCAATCAGGAGAAGAGTGAAAAGGGGCGAATAAATATCGGCTATCGGCCAAACTGCTATCGTAGACAGCGGTGTCTGCCCAGAGTTTCCCAATGGGTGCATCCCTATTACAATATACAATCAACCACTGAACCAGAGTTTTGCCACATTGTAACAATGCATGCTACTTCCACTTTCGCTGTTTGTAAAATGACTTATCAGGAAAAACAAAAGATTTCACATTTTTTCATTGAATTAGATTCATATTTTTTATTTCATTTTAGATGTAGATGCAGTCCCTGGGCTGGTTCCCGTTTCTATCAATTAATGATTATTATATTATATGTATAGGCAGAATTTTGAGGTTCACAGATTTTAAGTAATAAAGACTGGCAATGGGGAGAGGAGACAGATTTGAAGATGCTACCTGGGAGCCTGTAGGGGACACATTTTAAGGGGAGGGGGGCTCTGGGATCATTTAGGTGATACGGACGGATTTAAAGGGTCTATCAGGGTTCACTTAGATGGGGGCTTGAGGCTGATGCTGATCAGGCTGGAAGAAGGACACAAGTTGCGTCAGCAGCAGAATCCATTGAGCAGAAGGTCAGAGGTTCTCCAGGAGGACAGAGGAGTTGTCTTTTGGTTTGAACTTTGACCTCCGTCTCCTCAGACAGGCGACCTCACTCTGAAGGTCTGAACAAACAAAAATGGCCGATCAGCACTGGTGTTGTTGCTGGGAGGTTTGAAGACATAAAGAACCTGATGATGATCCCTTGTTTTGTTCCTTTTCTTTGTTCATGTCTTTATTTAATTTCACTCTTCTTTTTGCTTGTTTTCATTTCTGTCTGCTCAACTTTACTTCCTAATTAGTCATTTAGTTTTTTTCCTTCCTTTCTCCTCCTAATTTCTGTCTTAGTCATTTACTTTCTTTCCTTTTACTTTGCCACAGTTTAATTCTGCCACACACACTTATATAAAGCATCCATTGTGTGTGTGTGTGTGTGATTTCCTACCACTATATCTAATGTCTTTTTTAACTTTGTCTGACAGATAATTCATCAACCTGATTCATAATCACATTACAGCAGAGCGGAGCCAGAGGTGAGGCAGAGCAGTGACTCCTCCCAAACATCTGATTTAATGGAGGCTTTTATCCAGACACCTCCCAGTCCCATGAGTACATAGACGCTAACTACGGTGGCCCCAGTGGGACCCCCCCTAATCCTGATGTTTGTCTGCTGTGGGTCGTGGTGGGTTTTGTGTTGGCATCAAGTTCATCATGGAGTATTTAGCCTCAGTTTAAAATGCTGCCGATGTTCGAACTGCCTTATGACTGCTTCTCTGGGCTTCACGTAGGCAAACATGCATGGGACATTTTCATGGTGTTGCTCAGGTCTGAACCGCTATCATGCCCAATCCACTGTGGTGTTACATTTTGCCTCACAACACATTCTCATTCTGTGGTCAAGTTAGCATTAATAAATATTAATAAACGTTGGGTTACACTTTCAAAATAAAGCTTGTTGAGGTTGCAGTTTAGTTAGGTTTAGGTAAATTTCATATATATATATATATATATATATATATATATATTGTTATATTACATACCTGACATAAGTTACGTAGGTTATGTAACTACTAGGCTACATTTAGGACCCCCTCGCAAATAAGATGGTGCATCTCAAAGGGTTTATCAAAATAAATACATTTGAACAACAATATACGTTTACTCACTTATGTATTACGTAAATTAAAAAAAACTCAACACTGACTTTTGGTTTATCACAGGAATCAAACAGCAGTCCCCTGGGTGAAAGCCGTGTGTTTGTCTAACCCTGGGCTGCCCAAAGTGGGGCCAGTGGGATAAAGTCCATCTGCCATGAGGTTCATTTTGGCCCGCTAGATGTTTCTTACAAAGTAATATTTTAAAGTAATTTGGATGTTATAATACGATAAGATAAGCATAAATCACCATATGCGTCATTTCAGTTTTTGTGAAGTAAAAATGCATGGGCCACTATTAGGTTTTAGTTTTGTCCCTCCAAGACAAAAGGTTTGGGCACCCCCGGTCTAACCTATCCATACACTGCACCTCTTCTAAACATGGAGTTTGTTGTCTTTATACTAATGCCGGGACTGCACCATCATATATGTGTACTTTTAACGTCTAGGTGTGGCAAAATGTGACACTGACACAGTATCCTCTGGTGGCTCTGCAGGTCTGTTGCACCCTTTGGCGTGAGAGTAGCTGCTGTGTTTATTAGGGGTGAATATTTGATGTTGTGGAAGCACAATACAAAATTACTGATTTTACGACTAAAGACTCTAAGACAAGAATTCAGTTAAGGGGTGTTAGGGGGTTTAACACAGGTATACTTGCCATAAATAATTTAAATTTTTGGATTTGTTTAGTCTGAATGTCTGAGAATCTTCACAGACAAAATCTTCATGTCAAGATATCATTAAATGGAAAAATTTGTTTTTCAAACCAATTCAGGTGAATTCTTAAAATTAAACAGACAACAAAGTCAACTCAACTGAAGAATGCAAAAACGATCTGAGCTGTCCACCTGTTGTGCACCACTGAGTTTCAATCTAGCCAATTAGGGCTGGATCTGGAGTTCACAGGTGGGAAGAATCAGAGAAAATCCATCAATGGTGTATTACATCTATCCTTCAGTGGGAAAAGAGTTATGAGAACAACACAAATCCACAAAGAGACTTAGAAGGAAATTTATTCTGGACATTGTTTACTGTTAGTTACACCATGAATAAAAAATAATATAGAAAAATAACAATGTGCATTTCAACAAAAGATTTAGAAAGCGGATTTGAGTGGATGCACTTTAATGCCACACACACACACACACACACACACACACACACACACACACACACACACACACACACACTTCTCTACCACCCATCACTCAGGAGAAGTGTTCCAGTAAATTAAGAGTCTCTGAGGGTTTTTCTCATTAAATCAGCTTTTATTCTGCTGGCCAAACTTCCTTCCTCCTTTCTTTTCATAGTGATGCTGACCCTCCCACACCTAGCAGGGGAGAGCACACACACACACACACACACACACACACACACACACACACACACACACACACACACACACACACACACAGCCTTGCTCCAATACAATTACCATGGAGGGCATTAGGCGGGGGAGCTCCCGGTGTGTTTTGCTCTTTCATTGTTCTTGCCGTTTCCCTGCAGCTCGTCTCATCAGTTTGTGTCAGTCTGAGCCGAGCTGGTGCTTCGTCCTACCTGACACCAGTTCATACAGTTAATCTAACTATCCAATTCATGTATTGATAACGCATCAGTCTGCTCCTGATGGAGGCTGTTGGACAATTAAATCTCCTTTTAAAAGGCACAATCTATGACACAGAGGCGGTTTGTACTCATCGTCATACTGGACGACGCCCACCACCCTCTGCACAACACCTTCACCAGGCAGAGGAGTGTGTTCAGTGGCAGACAGCTGTCCCAGTCCAGCTCCACCAACAGATTCAAAAACTCTTTCGTCCCCCTGGCCATCAGACTGTACAACAGCTCTCAGTAAAGGCAGGGAGGACAACAGATAATAGACAATGGACAATTTCTACCTCCATTTCCACTGTTTTACTTTCATTTGCACTGTTTACTGTAGCTACTGTTAATTATATATATATATATATATATATATATATATATATATATATATAATACTTTATCTATCTATCTATCTTGCTCTGTTCTGATTGATTAAATGTCCTTCCTTATCCTGTCTATGGCCCAATCCCAATCTATATACTAACAGATTTATAGACTTTGAGGCACGTTTCCAGTTTGTCTGCAAGGGCTTAGGGCTGTCCCACTGTCAAAGTCAAGTGCATGAGGGCTCTTCAACAGACATATCCATTTATCCACACTTTCTGTAAGTTTATAGTGCTGTGATGTTGAACATGAGGCTACAGTGGGGAATAGAAAAAAGAAGTTTACAATTAAGTGTATGTGTAAGTGTAATCAAAAACGAATAAATTGATTATTTGAAAGATCAATTTCATCCACTCAATCCAAATGTTGGTCCCTTATGTACAAGTAGAAAACGGAAAATAAAACTCACAATTGTAGGCCATGTAACATCTTTGGTGTCGTCAAGGTAACGTGATATAAGTTAAACTCCAAACAATAAAGACAAATGCTAAAAATAAACCAGATAAGACCTGTTGGAATTACAAAGGTGTGCTAGAATGAAAAAAACACTTTTCTGAGATACGTTTTGAGAAGTGTTTCAGAGATGTCATGGATATGTCACAAAGTGCTGTTTCTATTTATACCATTTTGGGCCCTTAAAGGCGCTCATGCTCAAGCACATAACCTGGTGACGTCAGCTAAGTCTGTGAGGGTTCAGTGCTTAGGTTTCAGGGTGGGGACTGGGATTGGGCCTACGTTCAGTTTCTGAAATGTTTTCCATTTGCTTTTTTAAACTTTCACCCTCTTTGTACATTCAGCCGCTTTACTGGAAGTGAAAAACAATCAACAATGCAGCAGTGCCAATGCCTTTGCTGCATTCAGATCTTCCCATTGTGGACATCCTTTTGACGGTGTTTCAAATCACAATAGTGAAGCAGTGTTTGCCGTCTACAATATTAGAAATATAAATAATAATTGCTGTGGAAATATCTTGTATATCTTGTCATTCCTACAGCCTCAGTTGTGCTTTGAGATTAATACTGATATGCTAACATTAGCATGCTAACCTTGGTAACTGTATGCATGGTAACAGAAGCAGACATTTGACAGTTTTCAACACATAACAAACAAATGTAAGACGTAACAAAAAGTACTGAGGTTTGTTACCCAGCCCCTCTTGTTGCTAATGTGGTAAGTGAATTGTGAATTGTTTCTTTCATAAGGTTAGTGTTGAACAGAAGTTTCAAAAGGAGCAGAGACTGAGCATTCCTGCTCAGAGAATGATGTGTCTCTAAAATATGTTAAAAGTATGCAGGATGACGTGCCGACCACTGCAGAGGTGTTTGAATACCTGCAGGTTTTTAGTTACAGGTGTGTGTGTGTGATCTCGGTCACTCAGAGCGATGCTGTGTTTAACCAGAAGGCAGGCGGGTTTCAAAGGCAGCAAATAAGGTGGGGGTGACTAATGTGTTGCTATGCAGTGGTGTAATGTACACACACACACACACACACACACACACACACACACACACACACACACACACACACGACAGGTGGTTCTGGGCCAGACAGTATAATTACAGCTGTTAGCTTCAACCTCCAAAGCAGAGGGACAGGATGGGATTGAATGGTTATCTGAAAACACACACACACACACACACACACACACACACACACACACACACACACACACTGAGCATTCACGAGTGAGAAATACACAAGAAACACTGTGGGTTGGTGTGAGCGTGTTGTTACAAGTACAATTAAGACTATGTGATCTGATCCAGTCCAGTTTGAGTAAAATATGATTGTGAAAGCTCTTCAGATGCATAAACACTTTGCAAGTAAACAGTTAAACTACGAAATGAAGAGAACAAAGAACTCAACCAGGGGCCTCATTTAGAAAATGGACTTACGATCAATTTTGATCTTAAGTATGACTCACACAGAAAACCATGCATAAGTAGTAATTAATAAAACCTTAGTTTGACGTGGAAA
Source organism: Dicentrarchus labrax (assembly GCF_905237075.1). Classification (NCBI taxonomy): domain Eukaryota; kingdom Metazoa; phylum Chordata; class Actinopteri; family Moronidae; genus Dicentrarchus; species Dicentrarchus labrax. The sequence goes on from NW_026136702.1 coordinate 23,661,543, forward strand.
TAAAATCTAAGCAAAGTCTAGACTTGATGTAAGTGATTTTCCTGCTGCTTATGTAGGGGTATTGCAGTTTGGGATATAACTGACTAACTGCATTAGCTTTAAAAACAAGATGCATGCGCTATATGTCAAACTAAACCCTCATTTGTACAAGCACAGAGCATTTATTGCTGATTGTAAGATTTTCGTGGATAATTCTGTGTAAAGCCACTGCATCAGGACCCCACACTGTAGCAACAACGTACTCTCACTGTTATCAGTGGCCGAGGAAGTATTCAGATCCTTTACTTTACTAGTACTACATTGTAAAAATACTCAGTTACAAGTAAAAGTCCTACATTGGAAACAGTACTTAACGGTCTGATGTGTAACATTTAGGAGACTCTATTGGCAGAAATTGTATATAATATTCATAATTATGTTTTCATTAATTGGCTGAATATAAGAACATTTATGTTTTTGTTAGTATGAGCTGTTTCTATCTACAGACGCGGCAGGTCGCCTTCCATGGAGGCTTGGAACAATAATGTGTGTCTCATATGTTTAAAAGTAAAAGTAATTTCCACATTCAGCACAGTGAAGCCCAAACATCCAACTGTAGGAACTAAAGCTGCTCAAAAAACTCAAATTTGTACCTAAATAGGGTAAATATACTCCATTACATTCCACCACAGACTGAGGAATCTGTGTTTTTCCAGAGCAGTTTTAATGAGTGTGATCTAAGCTTCCATTTCCACAAATGCATCGGTCCACACTGTGGAGTGCTGCTGACTGACTCGGGTCAGTGAGGGCGAAACAGAGGTCAGAGTGGGTGCGTTTGAACTGTGGTGCTTATGTGCTTCTGACATAAAAGAACATCAGGAGCTGAGAGAGTGAAGCAGATGGGTGACAGCAGACAGACAGGTAAACAGAGGATCCGGTAGACAGATAGAAACAGATATAAACAAGTAAATAGACAGTTATATAGAAAGACAAGACAGGCAGATAACTGGATACCTTTTAAAACGTGTTTTTTTCCATTCCTACTCATTCTAAGGTTGCAACTAACAATACACTATTGATTCATTTGTCATGTATTTGTTCAATGAATCCACTAATAGTAAAAAATGCCCATCACGATTTCCCATCTTCAAATGTCTTGTCTGACAAACAGCCCATAAGCCTGGTTTCTCTTTATTTCAAAATAAAAGCACTCTTTTATCCAAGGTAACCTAATACACAATTAAACTGCTCAATCAGAAATAAAAAGGTTAATTTAAGCTAACTAACATTATATTATTTTTATATATATATTTTTATAATGCAGGAAATAAACACCACACACACACACACACACACACACACACACACACACACACACACACACACACACACACACACACATACACAGCCACAGGGCAGGTAGCACCTCAGTTGATGGATAGAGGTCAGAGGTCACCGGGGCAGGAATTAGAGAGCAGCCAGGAATGAAGAGGTGTGTATGTGTTTGTGTATACGTGTTCAGGTCTTGTTGGGTGTGTGCATGTGTTATAGTCCAGGTATGTGTGTGAGGAGTTCAGGTGTTCATTCACAAACTCCATCTGACATGACAGACACATTCCACACACACACACACACACACACACACACACACACACACACACACCTGAACACACTCAGGTTTCTGATCAGTTCCTGTTACTGACAAAAATATACTGTCATATATTGATTTTAGAAGCTAAAGTTATGGATCCTTTGTACCAGGAAGAGAGGAGGAAGTTATGACCAATCAGCGAGACAAGATGAAACTAGAAATGTGGTTTCTGTAGGCTGATAACAATAAGATACTTTAAAATACTTTTGCAATAACTTGTACAAAACAGTTCAAAGCTCTTTGTGTTTGCACGCAATCCCCCTTAAATCCTCTTTGATTAATCCTTTCCCACATCACATTTTGTGCAACAGTCAGTATTATTCCCAGATAATCTAGATTTCTAGAACCAAACACTGGCTCTAGAGAAGGCTTTTGGGTCTTTCCGAAGTTTTGCAGCCTCCATAGTTTCTCACACTTGAAGGGCTGAGCTGTTTTCAGATGGTTGCAATCTGCTACTTTGTTTGCCAAATGCAACTAAATCCAACACACTGGACCTTTAAAGAAAAAAACATAAATATTATCAGCTAAATATACTTGGTTATCAAAGTAAAAGTACACATCTTGCACTAAAGTGTCACCCATGACTGTTGTGATGTTGTTCATGATTGATGTCAACTTGGCTTACATCCTCCTCTCACCCACTCTATTGATTCTAGAGGGCAGTCCAGGACAGAACTAGCCCTCGCGCCCAGTTTGTTTAATCTTTTCTGGTCCCTCTCTGTGCTTCCAGCTCCCCAGCAGACTACTGCACAGAGCATTGCAGATGCCACCACAGTGTAATCGAATGACTTTAACCTGTACACACCAAAGGACCTCAGTCTCCTCAGCAGGAGAGTTGTACATCTAACATTATGTAAGTTTCAACACCTTTATATACTATTAGTGTTAGTCCAGTGGTTTCCAACCTAGGGGTTGGACCATCAAAAGAGTCACAAGATGCAGAAGGGTGACAATTTAAAGGAAAAACCTACACAAAACTCTCCATTCTCCCATAGATGTTCAGTTGATTACCATGAAATCATTTGCATTTTTCATGTGTCCCACTCATTCATTCAGGTTTTTTCTTTAATTTGTCACCTTTCTGTACAACTGAGGGGTCACAAGATGATTAAGGGTCCAGTGTGTAGGATCTCGTGGCAGCAGTGTATTTGCAGATTGCAACTACCTTGTGTCGCCCTCCCCTTCCAATCCCTCTTAATGCATTATGTTTAATAAGCTTATCCTCCATTTATATATAAAATATTAATCTGAACAGTAGTAGTAGATACTTTCCACCACTGGAAGTTTGGGTTTAGGAACTGAGTGAGTGAGTGTGTTGTGTGTGTGTGTGTGTGTGTGTGTGTGTGTGTGTGTGTGTGTGTGTGTGTGCACTGGTTGGGGGTGGAGCACAGATAACTCACTGGTGGCAGGTTGCTTCCTTCTGTAAATGATAAATGGATTAGGGAGGAGAGGGAGGAGGACACACTGCTGAGAGAGAGACAGAAAGACAGAGAGAGAGAGAGGGTGAGACTACCTCCACACTCAACATCTCCAGATAAAGCCGTCCTCCAGTCATGGTCAGGGGCTGACTATAAGTAAAGTAAGGACAACTTTCTGTCAATATGCATGATCACTGTGTAAATGAACTACACAGCTATCATTATTTCCTTATTGTCCTGGGGCCTCATTTATAAATCGGATTTAATTAACACCTGAAAGCATCATTTCCTGCAATATAAAGCCTTCAATAAAGCTGCTCTTTCACTATAAAGCTCAGTTCATTGTACTATTATATATAAAAAATGTTCTGTACTTCCAGCAGTGAGGGACATTTAAACGCAGACAAGGGCAAAAGACAAAAACCACTGACTGCATACTGCTATTAGAAACCAAGTACAATAAGCTGATAATTAGCCTGATCAGTCACCATCAGCAATCAATACACACATTAATAAACCACTGATGATGACAATAACTAACAGCAGTCGATGTCAGACAACATTATCATAGTTTAGTGCTTCTGTCGTGGTGACAGAACATATAAAACAAACATATCAGTTTGAAAATCTCCTTAAATCTCCTTTAAGAAATATGACACTTAAGAACTCCTTACTTACTCCAAAATTTCAAAATAAAGGGTGACATATGTTGACAGTCTGCTTGGCATCAATATCATCCATGAAGAACTGTATTTCTGTCCAAACATTACATTTTTGTCTCCTCAGGTCACTCAGCCTTGTTGTAGCTTCACTGTAGTGGGAGAAATCTGCGAAATGAGAGATTGTTTCAAAAATCAACATCTCACTAAAATGAGTGCTGGTTGGTGGATTGGATATACTTTGAATCAAACACATACTCATAACTCTGTTAATTCACTACATGTCTATCACATGTGTATCTTTTGGTCCATGGCTATTCCTGCCTAAACCCTCATTTGTGCAAGCATTATATCCCTGGTGGCCTAGTCCCTGTTCCCTCCCCCCATCTTGGTTTAAACTAACACTGTTAATGCAAATTCATGGTCTGAGTCCGAAGTAGGTCTGTTATTACAGAGGCAGCCCCTTTCCACATTTCCAATGTAGTGGCCTTGTTTGCCTGGGCTGTGGACAGTTCTAACATAACCACATCTTGAAAATAATCCAACCATCTTTTAGTGTATAGTTTGTGCGATGGTAGTCAGTGCTGTGCTGTGTTGTTTGTTTGCCACAGCAACAGAGCCAATGCAACTTTATCCAAAAGTCATATACTTACAGGCAGTCCCATAGCATGTGTTTAAATGTTCCAGATACACTGAGGGAGCACAAGTCACAGTAATGGCTAGCTCTTTGTTTCATATGGACTCACTCACAACTGGAATATGGTAGGCCCTCTGACACAACTTGAAGTGAATCAGCTGATTAGGGTTCTTGGACGCCTGAAAAATGTTCTTCCAAATAATTTCCTATTTTATGTCCTCCTCCTCAACAGCCAAGTCCTTAGTCCAGGTCTTGATTAAAGGTAGGTCCTCCTGTGTTTGGTGTTGAAGCTTTGAGTATATGGCAGACACAAGGCCTCTGGTGGGTGATGTGGCTACCCAGCTCACAACTGGATGCATATGCAGCTCTGTACGCTGTGGAACTCCATTGGCACGCAGTGCAGGCCGTACGAAAAGAAAGACGTCTTTGGTACAACAAAAAAAGAAGCACAATTCTTGAAAAAGAAGTCCTCAATTTGAAGTTGCTTTTAAATTTATAGATCACAGCTGCATAGGTTACAAATGGGCGTCCTACAACCTGTGTAAACAAGGTTTTTTTTACGCTCAGTATCTTTTATGAATCGAACAGAAGCACACCATCAGAAATTATCTTGAGACAAGTAAATCTAAGAACAGTTCTATAAATGAGGGCCCTGATGCTCAGGCAGCTCCGACAACGTTCTGGTTTACAGGAGGCAAATTCCTGCATTCTTTAGAGAACACATGTGAACACACATTCTCCACTCCTTGCCTAGCTTGTGTCCTTTAATGCTTTCCCTCTTCTCTCTATCACTGTTACTCTCTCCGTCTGTCCCTTTCTTTGTCTTTTTCAGTGTCACAGAGTGCAGTAATCTGTGCATACCTGCAGCAGGATGAACAGGTGCTGGAGGGTGAGACACGTCTGAGATCTGACTGCCAACAGCTTCACACACGTTAAGACAGCAGTGTCACACTCTGTCCAACGCCACCTGAAACACACACACACACACACACACACACACACACACACACACACACACAAACATAAGTTACAGTCTGCTGGTTGTCTGGTTGTTTGTCGAAAAATCTTGCATCAAGAGGCAGTACGGCCAAAACCCCATCCCCTGGCCGCCAATCTAAAAATGTCACAGCCAAAAAAGCCAACCCATCACTCAAACAAATACTGTATCTGAAATAAGTCAGCGTCACTCTTAGATGGGGGTACGTGTACACCTTAGGGGTACTTTTGATTACGTATGGTTTCTTAAAATGTAAAAGCAACTTTAAGATTGATAAACCACATTTTATATTCAGTATTCCTTTTTCAATGCAATCATTAATGCAGTGACCAAACTATTTTCCAGAGGTTTTACTGCAGCTGACACTTAACGGCAGTTAACAATTGCATTGAAAATAGGAAAATTGAATATAAAATGTGGTTTATCAGATTGGCCTCCCTGCAACTGGGAATGATAAAGATCTTCTGTGAAGCACAAGCCATGTTTCTGACTCAACAAGACACAGTGCAACTTCAATGCCCTTCAATGTTATTACAAGATGACAAAAAATAGGTTTGCCATGAATTCAGTGATGCATTCCAAACAATTGAAATTAAGCATATTAGTTGTTAGCACTTTATTTTCTTAATAATTCAGACACTGATGACACAGCACTGTATTGTACTGTATTGTCAAAGATGGTACATTAATGAAAAACGTTTGACAACCATTGTCAGTCATTACAAGCTGCTCTCCCTGCCGAGACATAGCTACCCCAATGAAGCAGCCAGGAGAAGTTTTAAGAATAAGGATTTATGAATAAAAACTGAAACTTTACCACCAAACTATTAATATTTTATAGTATATTGTGTATGACATTCCACTTGTGCAATAAAAGAGTATGGCAGAAAGATTGTTGTTGTCGTTGTAACTGTACCCGGGACTCTGACAACAATTTTACAAAGTTTGTCCACTTAAAAAAAGGACATGTTACTTTTAACACAACTGTGCTTCTTTCTTGGGGCACACACAGACACACACACACTTCAATCATAATCCCACCCAAATTCAAACCGCAGGGGTAAATACTTACCTTGTGGTTCACTGTGAACGTCATCTCAGCTCATAAACTTTACGCACACACCATAGCTGATCCAACTCTGTGCTGATTAGAGTCATTGCAACAACCACAGTGTGTGTGTGTGTGTGTGTGTGTGTGTGTGTGTGAGTGTGTGTGTGTGTGATCTGTAATCGTAGCCTGAGGACACTTCTCTGCAACCGAAGCTATGTGTGTGTGTGTGTTTATGTAACAGGTGGTGTTGCTGTGTTACTGAAGGGCTGGATGGACGCTCTTCCTTGACATAAAGGACACTTCCTCTCTCCTTTGTTTACTCCCTCATCAGAGTAAACAAAGAATGCTACCTCCTACACATACGCACACACACACACGTAGGAAGTGGAGTGGTCATTTCCCTCCGTCAGGTATGTCAGCCCTGAGGCCACAGCAGAGGTTGGGAGAAACTACAAGTGTTTGGTGGCAGAGGTGTCCCATCACCAATTAGACATCTTAACGACAGAGAGGAGACCACACATGAACTGTAACCTTGCAGTACGTCTTGTACCTCAGGCTGGAGTTCATTTGCATTTTAATGAATCTGAATCACACGCCTATTGAATCTATATTCAACTTACATTCACTTACCATTTGATAGTAAGTAAAGTTGAAAACAACTAACTGAGGTGATCCCGGGTACCATGTACCTGAATCACAGATTTTAACTTGCTTCACAAAACTGCTACATGCAAGTTAGCATAATATTTTAGAGAACTTTAGAGTTACACTTTTTAATACTGCAGTACTACATAATGCTTGGTTATGTATCCCCATTCATACGCAGTGTTTGTGAACTTTCTTTGTCTTAAGTTCGGTGCATCTATGTGCTGTTTTTAGCTAATCAACAGCAGCAGAAGAACATGTGAAAGCAAGTGAACCTGTAACGTTTCCCCAAGTATTCAAGTATTGCACCCTTCGTAAGTGGAGTGAGGTCCTATATATGTCTATATATATCTATATATCTATATATGTGCTCAGTTGCTTTGCTCAAACAAAACCTTCACAGTACTAATACTTAGCTCTATGTATTGGCTTTAAAAAGTAAAAAATGCACTACTACTAAAATAACACAAAGGAGTACACATTATGAAGAAAGGCAGTGCAGGGAAACAATGTCTTGTGGAACTTAAGTTTTACTTTCACTTTCTGGAAGACTTTCTGGCACCTTTTATGCTGTATCTGATTTAATCAATGTCATTTCTGTTGCCACTGATGCTTGCTCTGTTCTGTACCCGGGGGGTCTTTGCTGCTGCTCTCCTTGTCTTATACTTTGCACGAATGCACGTGGAAGGGCAAGAAGGTCCAAGAACAGAGCCATACGCCAAATATAACATTCTGCATTTGGAAATTAAGTTCTCTTTTGTACAAAGCTGTAAACTTTGTACTGTTATTTTAACATGGAGCCTTACGGATATTGATCACTTCTGTAGCCAGCTGCAAGTGACCAAGTTTGCTTCATTTGGAGGTTGCTGCTTGACTTTAATGCAAGGTGTAAAGGGAGTGTGCCAACATCCAGATGGTTACCCCAACTGCACCAACAGGACATGTCCCTTTTTCAAGCAAGGTCTTGTATTTCAACTGGTTGATGTTCACAGGATGCTGAAATATATCACACCTAAAGGCTTTCTGGAAGGAAGGAAATCAGTCTAAAAACTGATGGAATGATATTTGGATGATGGTCTGAAGTCCTGTAAATATCTGTTATTTGTAGTAAATCGGATTGCTGTGTGTGTCAGATCTTTTAGGGATGTTTACCTTCTGATTTTCCCGGCATTACATAAAGACTCGGTCTGAAATGTTCGACCTGCTGCCTCCTGTCCTCTCTAAAAACAGACGTCTCTTTTAAAAGCTCGAGTGGAGCAGAACAGTAGCCCTTGTTCCTGGCTGAGGTCGTGACCCCTCGCCCTAGCCCGAACCCGATACCCGGCTAGCAAACTCGGCGGGGCGCTCCGCCTGAAAGATAAGGAAGTGGACCACCGGTAGTCCTGGTGTTACCCCTCGCCCCGGGGCTTCCCCGGGGGTCAGACACAGTGCTCCTCACCTTACTCACCTTCTGTCTTAAAATCTGGGTTTCCACATTTCTCGCTTACATTTATTGTTCAATCATCTGGCGTTTAGTTTGCTAGTCCTGCAGTTTGATCAGCTGTAAAAACATATTGTTTACAACGTCATGTAGCCAACTTTCTGATCCAAAAAACCACTGGGATAAGTGGAGAATAGTAGCAACAGAAAGAAAAAGGAATTATTTGCTTATTGTTTCAATATAGTTACATGCTAAATCAGAAGGACTCACACTGAGACTATTTCAAGCTATTTCTTAATCCTCCATCGTGCACCAGTTATTAGATGTCATTATCCAGCACAGTATAGATATATTATAGATAGTATAGATACGTGAAATGTAAAACCAACAGTAAACCATTTATTTTCAGTAACATACCTTAAGTCAACTTACCTAACATCCTATATCTTTTTCCTAAACTTAACCTAGTCGTTTTTGTGTTTAAACATGTTTCAACATTAACCATCTCACAACCCCTAAGAACTGTACGTAAAGTAATACACTACTGCCCTCTTACTGCATCAGTAACAATCTAATGTCACATAGTCAATCACATATCAGTCACAGACAGACACATTTACTACAGAACGAGTATACAAGTACGATTTTAAATATGCAATGTTTCCTCCAAGTTACATATTTTTACATGACAGTATTGGTACTTTTACTCAAGTAATCTGAATACTTCTTTCACCACAGACTATGGATGAAAATGTTGAAACATCAAAATTCAAAAGTCAAAATTGAAGTCATTGGAAGCTAAATGAACAAAAACGTCCTCACAGCAGGTCAACGCACACACACACACACACACACACACACACACCCTCCCTGGAGGGAGCTGCTGATGACAGTTAGTGGCTCGGACAAGGAGAAAGGAGGAGAGAATCAAAGAGACAAGGAGTGGGAGGAGGGGAAGGATAAAGGCGGGGAAGGGAAGAAGGGAGGTGAAGTGGGTCGGGGGGATGAACTTCTCTATGTGTGTGTGTCTCAATGGATACTTCTTGTGAATGTGTGTGTATACAGGTGAGTATGAAGGCAAAAGACTTAAAGAAATCTTCAAAACAGTTTTTAACCTGAGAAATTCATGTTTGTGGTTCTTATGGACTTTAAATATTGAGTTTAAAGTGATCAAAACCAGGCTGCATATAAATTATTATTATAAATATTGGATAGGACAGCTCAAGATGGACAGGAAAGTGGGAGAGGGGATGACGCGCAGCAAAGGGCCACAGGTTTGACTTGAACTCATGGCCGCTGCAGCAAGGACTCAACTTTGGTACACAGGGGAGCAGCTCTACCAGGTGAGCTACCAGGGCACCCCAGCTTGCAGAATCTCCTTATAGTGGTTCTTTCGAGGGTTTAGAGTCATAAAATACAGTAAAAGTCTAGCATTTAACGCCTAACATGTAAAGATCAGGAGAGTGTCCATTCATTGTGGTCCATCTCTTTTCTGATCAGAGTTTTTTGTTTGGTTTCTGATTGTCATTTCTGAAAAACTTTCAGCCAACAAAATATTTGTTCTGGTATGATGAAATTTTGGAACCATCTTTATCGTCTATCTTACTCTGACAGCCAATTCTCTGTCAGTCCCGCTGCAACAGATTTTAGTGATAATACGACTCCACCTGCTCATCGTCTGGATTCTTCACAGTGGTGAAAGAATAGAAAACTAATACATCCTCAGTTGTCTGGAAGTTTTCCACTACTTTAGGTCACCTTTTAATCGTCAACCTTATAAAAAATTACTCTTTCAAGTCAGACAGTAATACATATTTAAAACTCAAAGTTGGGGTTTTCTTGGGTCTCCTGATGTGTTTGCTGACAGGACCTGGTTGTTCTGCTCTTTAGTTTTCTTTTATCACATAAAACAATCTCCTCGATGACAGATGGATAAAATCAAACATTGTACATCTATACGATGTCCCCCATTGCCTCGTTATCACCCCTGTCGTGTACCTTTTTTTCTCTCTCATTCATCTTTTCTCGTCTCCGGGGAACGAGTGAAAACTTTCTCTCTCCTCCCTCCTGCTGCTCGGCTGCTCGTTGAAGTGTTGGGTTTCCAGGAAAGACGGTGTAAAATATCCGACTGCCGCTTCCGTTGTAAATTGACAGCCGCTCTCCTGACTGGCAGCTCTTTAACAGGACAGGAAGTCTGTGTCCAACAGGCTGCCGGCACAGGTCATGGACCTTAAAAAAGCTTTTGAAATGTGGAGCTCTTTCAATTCACGCTGAAAGATTCTTAATTTCAGCTGATTGATGCTCAGGGTAAAAGAAGCCTGCCAAAATCACTCCTGCTGCATGAAGTGTTTCTCTATTATCCATCTTTATACACAGTATGCTCCAGACACTTATACACAAATATATGACAATTTAAGACAATACAAAACTTCTACTTCAGTCCCAACAACATCTTTGGCTAGATTATTAGCAGTTATGTGTGATTATTTGGACAGATTTCTCTTTTTTGGTTAGGTTTACTGAAGATGGACCACTGAAGTGCCACTTAATCACTAAATTCTCTAAACCAGAGCAAATGCGCAGTAGATGGATTTTCTGCCTTCCTTTCTTCCTAGTTTCACATTGAAATCAAAAGCAAAAATACTGCTGCTATCTGTCCCCCTTTTGCGTCATTTCTGGAGACGAAGTTAACATCAATAAACATGCAACGTCCAGTTGAACTTTTAAAGTAAAGCGTAGTAAGTGGTGTGAGACAGTCACAGTTTGGTTAGGTTTAGGAAAATATTGTAAATTACTTTACATGCCTGACAAAACTTTATGTACATTACATAAGTTATTGGGTTGCTGATACGAATACAGGCCAAGCTGCGATACAATCCTCTACAGCAGATGTAACAAAAAAAGCATCTATTTGAGTCTGGAGACGAGAGCGAGTTCAGACAGCTTATGGTGAAAAAAGATCAACTCTAAAAGGAGGAAAGGACAGATGATGCAGCTTCTTGCCCCCCTTTCTGATGGGAAACAGAAGCCGTTATGGCCATCTATGCTCTCTCCAAAGCCACCAGACTAAACCAGATATGAACGTTTCAGTTTCCAGCCAGGCTGTCTGAAGGCACTGGTGGACTCAAGGGAGCGATTTCCCCTCCTGGTGCCTCCATGTTTGAAAAAGCGCCATGAAAGTGCCCTCTTGGATGCCCCCTACGGTAGAGAAATCATGATAGAGTGCCCTCTATGCTGCCCTCCTAGTGGATAAAACGTGGTAAAATCCTCTCTAGGGCGCTAATCTCAACCCCCCAAAAAAAGATGTTGCATCACAACTTTTTGCGCACTGGTGCCCTTTTTATTTGTTAGCCCCTGTCCCTCAAACACCCTGGGTCCGCGACTGTCTGATGGCTAGGTCAAGCTGCTGACTATGGACTAAGTACCTCATACAACCCCACTTCATAAAACCTGAGTTATCCCTTAGAGTTTATCAACAGCAATGAGATTATTAGACGGATGTAATAAAGCCTGTTTATAGCCATTAACTGTCTAATTTACTGGCCAAAGAGACAACATGTGGAAGAGATTTCAGATCCGAATTACTTTGTTGAGGTTAGACTTTATCTCAAGAAAACTGCATGTTTGAGTCAAATACTGTAGCACACAAATGTTATATAAATGTTCATTATGTACAAATAAGAGCAATTTAGGGATTACACTACATATTAAAAATCTCTGACGAGTGAAAATCTGTCAGTAAACCTGATCTGTAGGGTTTTAATTAAGTTGCTGTGTGTGTCTCTGTGTGTGTATACTGTATAAATGTGTGTCTGGGTATGTGTGGAGCAATTACAGATCAAAGACATGTGAGGTAATGAGTGCAATAAGTATTAAACAGTAATTGTCCTGCAGTGTGTTAATCTGAAGGAGACGTGAAGCAACAGAGACAAAAACAGCGAATGGATGAAGTCATCTGTTTTCACTCTTAATACATAATCTCAGCATTACAAATGTCTGCTTTACTTGCTGTTCCTCTTATTACAGCATTTAAATAATCCATCTTCACAATTTTGGGTTACATTCACCAAGGAGAAGAGACCCTTTACAGCCCCTAAAAGATTTTAATTTGAAGATTAATTTCAAATGAGAGTTGTTAAATTTTTATTTGAATTTCATTTTGAAAGTCCACTGTATAACATTGAGGAGGATCCATTGGCAGAAATGGAAGATAATATTCATAGGTATGTTTTCATTAGTGTATAATCACCTGAAAATAAGAACCATTGTGTTTTACCTTAGAATGAGCTGTTTCATCTACAGAGGGAGCAGGTCCTCTTCTACAGAGTCTGCCATGTGTCTACAGTAGTCCACAATGTACAAAGCAAACACCGGCTCTAGTTAGGGCCTTTTGTGTTTTTCATGAGATTTGCACCTACCGTAGTTTCTCCTTCACACTTGGATGGGGAGCAAATTGTTGAAATCTGAAACTTCACCACTCGATGCCACCAAACCCTACACACAGTTTGAGGGCCGTTCAGAGCTGGTGCCTATCTCGAACCATCACTTTACCTTTTGACAGCCAAAAACTTACTGGCTAGCTAGTTATAAAAATGACTTACTGCAGCTTTTTGTAGTTATATATGGTTAGTTCATTTACTCCAAAGAGTGGACAGTTTCCAGGATTGTCTTCCTTTGGAAGAAAACAGGATAGGCTAAGATGTCTTCAAGGAAGGGAATATTTTGTTGCTTTTTCTCCATTATACACAGCAAAAGTCTCACTACATGGGCTCAATACCATGTTTTAAATTTGGGATGTAATGTGGGTCTGTTGAAATGTTTCTGAAGACTTGGTGGGGAAGGGTGCAGAAAAACCTACAGTCAACAAAAGGTGA